>NW_027252166.1:830000-1014846 GCF_044704955.1 Pristiophorus japonicus | reverse complement strand
CGTTCAACTCTCTGAGTGTGGGAAGGGATTCACTCAGTTATCCCACCTGCTGATACACCAGTGAGTTCACACTGGAGAGAGACCGTTCACCTCTCTGAGTGTGGGAAGGGATTCACTCAGTTATCCCATCTACTGATGCACCAGCGAGTTCACACTGGGGAGAGACCGTTCACCTCTCTGAGTGTGGGAAGGGATTCACTCAGTTATCCCACCGACTGATACACCAGCGAGTTCACACTGGGGAGAGGCCGTTCACCTCTCTGAGTGTTGGAAGGGATTCACTCAGTTATCCCACCTGCTGATACAGCAGTGAGTTCACACTGGGGAGAGACCGTTCACCTCTCTGAGTGTGGGAAGGGATTCACTCAGTTATCCCACCTGCTGATACACCAGCGAGGTCATACTGGGGAGAGGCCGTTCACCTCTCTGAGTGTTGGAAGGGATTCACTCAGTTATCCCACCTGCTGATACACCAGTGAGTTAACACTGGGGAGAGGCCGTTCACCTCTCTGAGTGTGGGAAGCGATTCACTCAGTTATCCCACCTGCTGATACACCAGCGAGTTCGCACTGGGGAGAGACCATTCACCTCTCTGAGTGTGGGAAGGGATTCACTCAGTTATCCTACCTGCTGATACACCAGTGAGTTCACACTGGGGAGAGACCGTTCACCTCTCTGAGTGTGGGAAGGGATTCACTCAGTTATCCCACCTGCTGATACACCAGCGAGGTCACACTGGGGAGAGGCCGTGCACCTCTCTGAGTGTGGGAAGGGATTCACTCAGTTATCCTACCTGCTGATACACCAGCGAGTTCACACTGGGGAGAGGCCGTTCACCTCTCTGAGTGTGGGAAGGGATTCACTCAGTTATCCCACCGAGTGATACACCAGCGAGTTCACACTGGGGAGAGGCTGTTCACCTCTCTGAGTGTGGGAAGGGATTCACTTAGTTATCCCACCTGCTGATACACCAGCGAGTTCACACTGGGGAGAGGCCGTTCACCTGCTCTGAGTGTGGGAAGGGATTCACTCAGTTATCCTACCTGCTGACACAGCAGTGAGTTCACACTGGGGAGAGACCGTTCACCTCTCTGAGTGTTGGAAGGGATTCACTCAGTTATCCCACCTGCTGATACACCAGTGAGTTCACACTGGGGAGAGACCGTTCACCTCTCTGAGTGTGGGAAGGGATTCACTCAGTTATCCCACCTGCTGATACACCAGTGAGTTAACACTGGGGAGAGGCCGTTCACTTCTCGGAGTGTGGGAAGCGATTCACTCAGTTATCCCACCTGCTGATACACCAGCGAGTTCACACTGGGGAGAGACCGTTCACCTCTCGGAGTGTGGGAAGGGATTCACTCAGTTATCCTACCTGCTGATACACCAGTGAGTTCACACTGGGTAGAGACTGTTCACCTCTCTGAGTGTGGGAAGGGATTCACTCAGTTACCCCACCTGCTGATACACCAGTGAGTTCACACTGGGGAGAGACCGTTCACCTCTCTGAGTGTGGGAAGGGATTCACTCAGTTATCCTACCTGCTGATACACCAGTGAGTTCACACTGGGGAGAGACTGTTCACCTCTCTGAGTGTGGGAAGGGATTCACTCAGTTATCCCACCATCTGATATACCAGCGAGTTCACACTGGGGTGAGACCGTTCACCTCTCTGAGTGTGGGAAGGGATTCACTCAGTTATCCCACCATCTGATACACCAGCGAGTTCACACTGGGGAGAGACCGTTCACCTCTCTGAGTGTGGGAAGGGATCCACTCAGTTATCCCACCTGCTGATACACCAGCGAGGTCACACTGGGGAGAGACCGTTCACCTCTCTGAGTGTGGGAAGGGATCCACTCAGTTATCCCACCTGCTGATACACCAGCGACGTCACACTGGGGAGAGACCGTTCACCTCTCTGAGTGTGGGAAGGGATTCACTCAGTTATCCCACCTGCTCAAACACCAGCCAGTTCACACTTGGGAGAGACCGTTCACCTCTCTGAGTGTGGGAAAGGATTCACTCAGTTATCCCACCTGCTGATACACCAGCGAGGTCACACTGGGGAGAGACCGTTCAACTCTCTGAGTGTGGGAAGGGATTCACTCAGTTATCTCACCTGCTGATACACCAGCGATGTCACACTGGGGAGAGACCGTTCACCTCTCTGAGTGTGGGAAGGGATTCACTCAGTTATCCCACCTGCTGATACACCAGTGAGTTAACACTGGGGAGAGGCCGTTCACCTCTCGGAGTGTGGGAAGCGATTCACTCAGTTATCCCACCTGCTGATACACCAGCGAGTTCACACTGGGGAGAGACCGTTAACCTCTCTGAGTGTGGGAACGGATTCACTCAGTTATCCTACCTGCTGATACACCAGTGAGTTCACACTGGGGAGAGACTGTTCACCTCTCTGAGTGTGGGAAGGGATTCACTCAGTTATCCCACCTGCTGATACACCAGTGAGTTAACACTGGGGAGAGGCCGTTCACCTCTCGGAGTGTGGGAAGCGATTCACTCAGTTATCCCACCTGCTGATACACCAGTGAGTTCACACTGGGGAGAGGCCGTTCACTTCTCGGAGTGTGGGAAGCGATTCACTCAGTTATCCCACCTGCTGATACACCAGCGAGTTCACACTGGGGAGAGACCGTCCACCTCTCTGAGTGTGGGAAGGGATTCACTCAGTTATCCTACCTGCTGATACACCAGTGAGTTCACACTGGGGAGAGACTGTTCACCTCTCTGAGTGTGGGAAGGGATTCACTCAATTATCCTACCATCTGATACACCAGCGAGTTCACACTGGGGAGAGACCGTTCACCTCTCTGAGTGTGGGAAGGGATTCACTCAGTTATCCCACCTGCTGATACACCAGTGAGTTCACACTGGGGAGAGGCCGTTCACCTCTCTGAGTGTGGGAAGGGATTCACTCAGTTACCCCACCTGCTGATACACCAGTGAGTTCACACTGGGGAGAGACCGTTCACCTCTCTGAGTGTGGGAAGGGATTCACTCAGTTACCCCACCTGCTGATACACCAGTGAGTTCACACTGGGGAGAGGCCGTTCACCTCTCTGAGTGTGGGAAAGGATTCACTCAGTTATCCCACCTGCTGATACACCAGCGAGGTCACACTGGGGAGAGACCGTTCACCTCTCTGAGTGTGGGAAGGGATTCACTCAGTTATCCCACCGACTGATACACCAGCGAGTTCACACTGGGGAGAGGCCGTTCACCTCTCTGAGTGTTGGAAGGGATTCACTCAGTTATCCCACCTGCTGATACAGCAGTGAGTTCACACTGGGGAGAGACCGTTCACCTCTCTGAGTGTGGGAAGGGATTCACTCAGTTATCCCACCTGCTGATACACCAGCGAGGACATACTGGGGAGAGGCCGTTCACCTCTCTGAGTGTTGGAAGGGATTCACTCAGTTATCCCACCTGCTGATACACCAGTGAGTTAACACTGGGGAGAGGCCGTTCACCTCTCTGAGTGTGGGAAGCGATTCACTCAGTTATCCCACCTGCTGATACACCAGCGAGTTCGCACTGGGGAGAGACCATTCACCTCTCTGAGTGTGGGAAGGGATTCACTCAGTTATCCCACCTGCTGATACACCAGCGAGGTCACACTGGGGAGAGGCCGTTCACCTCTCTGAGTGTGGGAAGGGATTCACTCAGTTATCCTACCTGCTGATACACCAGCGAGTTCACACTGGGGAGAGGCCGTTCACCTCTCTGAGTGTGGGAAGGGATTCACTCAGTTATCCCAACTAATGATACACCAGCGAGTTCACACTGGGGACAGGCCGTTCACCTCTCTCAGTGTGGGAAGGGATTCACATAGTTATCTCACCTACTGATACACCAGTGAGTTCACACTGGGGAGGGGCCGTTCACCTCTCTGAGTGTGGGAAGGGATTCACTCAGTTATCTCACCTACTGATACACCAGTGAGTTCACACTGGGGAGAGGCCGTTCACCTCTTTGAGTGTGGGAAGGGATTCACTCAGTTATCCCACCTGCTGATACACCAGCGAGTTCACACTGGGGAGATGCCGTTCACCTCTCTGAGTGTGGGAAGGGATTCATTCAGTTATCCCACCGACTGATACACCAGTGAGTTCACACTGGGGAGAGGCCGTTCACCTCTCTGAGTGTGGGAAGGGATTCACTCAGTTCTCCCACCGAGTGATACACCAGCGAGTTCACACTGGGGAGAGGCTGTTCACCTCTCTGAGTGTGGGAAGGGATTCACTTAGTTATCCCACTGCTGATACACCAGCGAGTTCACACTGGGGAGAGGCCGTTCACCTGCTCTGAGTGTGGGAAGGGATTCACTCAGTTATCCTACCTGCTGACACAGCAGTGAGTTCACACTGGGGAGAGACCGTTCACCTCTCTGAGTGTTGGAAGGGATTCACTCAGTTATCCCACTTGCTGATACACCAGTGAGTTCACACTGGGGAGAGACCGTTCACCTCTCTGAGTGTGGGAAGGGATTCACTCAGTTATCCCACCTGCTGATACACCAGTGAGTTAACACTGGGGAGAGGCCGTTCACTTCTCGGAGTGTGGGAAGCGATTCACTCAGTTATCCCACCTGCTGATACACCAGCGAGTTCACACTGGGGAGAGACCGTTCACCTCTCTGAGTGTGGGAAGGGATTCACTCAGTTATCCTACCTGCTGATACACCAGTGAGTTCACACTGGGTAGAGACTGTTCACCTCTCTGTATGTGGGAAGGGATTCACTCAATTATCCCACCATCTGATACACCAGCGAGTTCACACTGGGGAGAGACCGTTCACCTCTCTGAGTGTGGGAAGGGATTCACTCAGTTATCCCACCTGCTGATACACCAGTGAGTTCACACTGGGGAGAGGCCGTTCACCTCTCTGAGTGTGGGAAGGGATTCACTCAGTTACCCCACCTGCTGATACACCAGTGAGTTCACACTGGGGAGAGACCGTTCACCTCTCTGAGTGTGGGAAGGGATTCACTCAGTTATCCTACCTGCTGATACACCAGTGAGTTCACACTGGGGAGAGACTGTTCACCTCTCTGAGTGTGGGAAGGGATTCACTCAGTTATCCCACCATCTGATATACCAGCGAGTTCACACTGGGGAGAGACCGTTCACCTCTCTGAGTGTGGGAAGGGATTCACTCAGTTATCCCACCATCTGATACACCAGCGAGTTCACACTGGGGAGAGACCGTTCACCTCTCTGAGTGTGGGAAGGGATCCACACAGTTATCCCATCTGCTGATACACCAGCGAGGTCACACTGGGGAGAGACCGTTCACCTCTCTGAGTGTGGGAAGGGATCCACTCAGTTATCCCACCTGCTGATACACCAGCGAGGTCACACTGGGGAGAGACCGTTCACCTCTCTGAGTGTGGGAAGGGATTCACTCAGTTATCCCACCTGCTGATAGACCAGCGAGGTCACACTGGGGAGAGACCGTTCACCTCTCTGAGTGTGGGAAGGGAATCACTCAGTTATCCCACCTGCTGATACACCAGCGACGTCACACTGGGGAGAGACCGTTCACCTCTCTGAGTGTGGGAAGGGATTCACTCAGTTATCCCACCTGCTCAAACACCAGCCAGTTCACACTTGGGAGAGACCGTTCACCTCTCTGAGTGTGGGAAAGGATTCACTCAGTTATCCCACCTGCTGATACACCAGCGAGGTCACACTGGGGAGAGACCGTTCAACTCTCTGAGTGTGGGAACGGATTCACTCAGTTATCCTACCTGCTGATACACCAGTGAGTTCACACTGGGGAGAGACTGTTCACCTCTCTGAGTGTGGGAAGGGATTCACTCAGTTATCCCACCTGCTGATACACCAGTGAGTTAACACTGGGGAGAGACTGTTCACCTCTCTGAGTGTGGGAAGGGATTCACTCAGTTATCCCACCTGCTGATACACCAGTGAGTTAACACTGGGGAGAGGCCGTTCACCTCTCGGAGTGTGGGAAGCGATTCACTCAGTTATCCCACCTGCTGATACACCAGTGAGTTCACACTGGGGAGAGGCCGTTCACTTATCGGAGTGTGGGAAGCGATTCACTCAGTTATCCCACCTGCTGATACACCAGCGAGTTCACACTGGGGAGAGACCGTCCACCTCTCTGAGTGTGGGAAGGGATTCACTCAGTTATCCTACCTGCTGATACACCAGTGAGTTCACACTGGGGAGAGACTGTTCACCTCTCTGAGTGTGGGAAGGGATTCACTCAATTATCCCACCATCTGATACACCAGCGAGTTCACACTGGGGAGAGACCGTTCACCTCTCTGAGTTTGGGAAGGGATTCACTCAGTTATCCCACCTGCTGATACACCAGTGAGTTCACACTGGGGAGAGGCCGTTCACCTCTCTGAGTGTGGGAAGGGATTCACTCAGTTACCCCACCTGCTGATACACCAGTGAGTTCACACTGGGGAGAGACCGTTCACCTCTCTGAGTGTGGGAAGGGATTCACTCAGTTACCCCACCTGCTGATACACCAGTGAGTTCTCACTGGGGAGAGGCCGTTCACCTCTCTGAGTGTGGGAAAGGATTCACTCAGTTATCCCACCTGCTGATACACCAGCGAGGTCACACTGGGGAGAGACCGTTCAACTCTCTGAGTTTGGGAAGGGATTCACTCAGTTATCTCACCTGCTGATACACCAGCGATGTCACACTGGGGAGAGACCGTTCACCTCTCTCAGTGTGGGAAAGGATTCACTCAGTTATCCCACCTGCTGATACACCAGTGAGTTAACATTGGGGAGAGGCCGTTCACCTCTCGGAGTGTGGGAAGCGATTCACTCAGTTATCCCACCTGCTGATACACCAGCGAGTTCACACTGGGGAGAGCCCGTTCAACTCTCTGAGTGTGGGAAGGGATTCACTCAGTTATCCTACCTGCTGATACACCAGTGAGTTCACACTAGGGAGAGACTGTTCACGTCTCTGAGTGTGGGAAGGGATTCACTCAGTTATCCCACCATCTGATACACCAGCGAGTTCACACTGGGGAGAGACTGTTCACCTCTCTGAGTGTGGGAAGGGATTCACTCAGTTATCCCACCTGCTGATACACCACTGAGTTCACACTGGGGAGAGGCCGTTCACCTCTCTGAGTGTGGGAAGGGATTCACTCAGTTATCCTACCTGCTGATACACCAGCGAGGTCACACTGGGGAGAGACCGTTCACCTCTCTGAGTGTGGGAAGGGATTCACTCAGTTATCCCACCTGCTGATACACCAGCGACTTCACACTGGGGAGAGACCGTTCACCTCTCTGAGTGTGGGAAGGGATTCACTCAGTTATCCCACCTGCGGATACACCAGCGAGTTCACACTGGGGAGAGGCCGTTCATCTCTCTGAGTGTGGGAAGGGATTCACTCAGTTATCCCACCTGCTGATACACCAGCGAGGTCACATTAAGGAGAGGCCGTTCACCTCTCTGTGTGTGGGAAGGGTTTCACTCAGTTATCCCACCTGCTGATACACCAGTGAGTTCACACTGGGGAGAGACCGTTCACCTCTCTGAGTGTGGGAAGGGATTCACTCAGTTATCCCACCGACTAATACACCAGCGATTTCACACTGGGGAGAGGCTGTTCACCTCTCTGAGTGTGGGGAGGGATTCACTTAGTTCTCCCACCTACTGATACACCAGTGAGTTCACACTGGGGAGAGACCGTTCACCTCTCTGAGTGTGGGAAGGGATTCACTCAGTTATCTCACCTGCTGATACACCAGCGAGGTCACACTGGGGAGAGACCGTTCAACTCTCTGAGTGTGGGAAGGGATTCACTCAGTTATCCCACCTGCTGATACACCAGTGAGTTCACACTGGAGAGAGACCGTTCACCTCTCTGAGTGTGGGAAGGGATTCACTCAGTTATCCCATCTATGATGCACCAGCGAGTTCACACTGGGGAGAGACCGTTCACCTCTCTGAGTGTGGGAAGGGATTCACTCAGTTATCCCACCGACTGATACACCAGCGAGTTCACACTGGGGAGAGGCCGTTCACCTCTCTGAGTGTTGGAAGGGATTCACTCAGTTATCCCACCTGCTGATACAGCAGTGAGTTCACACTGGGGAGAGACCGTTCACCTCTCTGTGTGTGGGAAGGGATTCACTCAGTTATCCCACCTGCTGATACACCAGCGAGGTCATACTGGGGAGAGGCCGTTCACCTCTCTGAGTGTTGGAAGGGATTCACTCAGTTATCCCACCTGCTGATACACCAGTGAGTTAACACTGGGGAGAGGCCGTTCACCTCTCTGAGTGTGGGATGCGATTCACTCAGTTATCCCACCTGCTGATACACCAGCGAGTTCGCACTGGGGAGAGACCATTCACCTCTCTGAGTGTGGGAAGGGATTCACTCAGTTATCCTACCTGCTGATACACCAGTGAGTTCACACTGGGGAGAGACCGTTCACCTCTCTGAGTGTGGGAAGGGATTCACTCAGTTATCCCACCTGCTGATACACCAGCGAGGTCACACTGGGGAGAGGCCGTTCACCTCTCTGAGTGTGGGAAGGGATTCACTCAGTTATCCTACCTGCTGATACACCAGCGAGTTCACACTGGGGAGAGGCCGTTCACCTCTCTGAGTGTGGGAAGGTATTCACTCAGTTATCCCAACTAATGATACACCAGCGAGTTCACACTGGGGACAGGCCGTTCACCTCTCTCAGTGTGGGAAGGGATTCACATAGTTTTCTCACCTACTGATACACCAGTGAGTTCACACTGGGGAGGGGCCGTTCACCTCTCTGAGTGTGGGAAGGGATTCACTCAGTTATCTCACCTACTGATACACCAGTGAGTTCACACTGGGGAGAGGCCGTTCACCTCTTTGAGTGTGGGAAGGGATTCACTCAGTTATCCCACCTGCTGATACACCAGCGAGTTCACACTGGGGAGATGCCGTTCACCTCTCTGAGTGTGGGAAGGGATTCATTCAGTTATCCCACCGACTGATACACCAGTGAGTTCACACTGGGGAGAGGCCGTTCACCTCTCTGAGTGTGGGAAGGGATTCACTTAGTTATCCCACCGAGTGATACACCAGCGAGTTCACACTGGGGAGAGGCTGTTCACCTGCTCTGAGTGTGGGAAGGGATTCACTCAGTTATCCTACCTACTGATACACCAGTGAGTTCACACTGGGTAGAGACTGTTCACCTCTCTGAGTGTGGGAAGGGATTCACTCAGTTATCCCACCATCTGATATACCAGCGAGTTCACACTGGGGAGAGACCGTTCACCTCTCTGAGTGTGGGAAGGGATTCACTCAGTTATCCCACCATCTGATACACCAGCGAGTTCACACTGGGGAGAGACCGTTCACCTCTCTGAGTGTGGGAAGGGATCCACTCAGTTATCCCACCTGCTGATACACCAGCGAGGTCACACTGGGGAGAGACCGTTCACCTCTCTGAGTGTGGGAAGGGATCCACTCAGTTATCCCACCTTCTGATACACCAGCGAGGTCACACTGGGGAGAGACCGTTCACCTCTCTGAGTGTGGGAAGGGATTCACTCAGTTATCCCACCTGCTGATACACCAGCGAGGTCACACTGGGGAGAGACCGTTCACCTCTCTGAGTGTGGGAAGGGATTCATTCAGTTATCCCACCGACTGATACACCAGTGAGTTCACACTGGGGAGAGGCCGTTCACCTCTCTGAGTGTGGGAAGGGATTCACTTAGTTATCCCACCGAGTGATACACCAGCGAGTTCACACTGGGGAGAGGCTGTTCACCTGCTCTGAGTGTGGGAAGGGATTCACTCAGTTATCCTACCTGCTGACACAGCAGTGAGTTCACACTGGGGAGAGACCGTTCACCTCTCTGAGTGTTGGAAGGGATTCACTCAGTTATCCCACCTGCTGATACACCAGTGAGTTCACACTGGGGAGAGACCGTTCACCTCTCTGAGTGTGGGAAGGGATTCACTCAGTTATCCCACCTGCTGATACACCAGTGAGTTAACACTGGGGAGAGGCCGTTCACTTCTCGGAGTGTGGGAAGCGATTCACTCAGTTATCCCACCTGCTGATACACCAGCGAGTTCACACTGGGGAGAGACCGTTCACCTCTCTGAGTGTGGGAAGGGATTCACTCAGTTATCCTACCTACTGATACACCAGTGAGTTCACACTGGGTAGAGACTGTTCACCTCTCTGAGTGTGGGAAGGGATTCACTCAGTTATCCCACCATCTGATACACCAGCGAGTTCACACTGGGGAGAGACCGTTCACCTCTCTGAGTGTGGGAAGGGATCCACTCAGTTATCCCACCTGCTGATACACCAGCGAGGTCACACTGGGGAGAGACCGTTCACCTCTCTGAGTGTGGGAAGGGATCCACTCAGTTATCCCACCTTCTGATACACCAGCGAGGTCACACTGGGGAGAGACCGTTCACCTCTCTGAGTGTGGGAAGGGATTCACTCAGTTATCCCACCTGCTGATACACCAGCGAGGTCACACTGGGGAGAGACCGTTCACCTCTCTGAGTGTGGGAAGGGAATCACTCAGTTATCCCACCTGCTGATACACCAGCGACGTCACACTGGGGAGAGACCGTTCACCTCTCTGAGTGTGGGAAGGGATTCACTCAGTTATCCCACCTGCTCAAACACCAGCCAGTTCACACTTGGGAGAGACCGTTCACCTCTCTGAGTGTGGGAAGGGATTCACTCAGTTATCCCACCGACTAATGCACCAGCGAGTTCACACTGGGGAGAGGCTGTTCACCTCTCTGAGTGTGGGGAGGGATTCACTCAGTTATCCCACCTACTGATACACCAGTGAGTTCACACTGGGGAGAGACGGTTCACCTCTCTGAGTGTGGGAAGGGATTCACTCAGTTATCTCACCTGCTGATACACCAGCGAGGTCACACTGGGGAGAGACCGTTCACCTCTCTGAGTGTGGGAAGGGATTCACGCAGTTACCCCACCTGCTGATACACCAGTGAGTTCACACTGGGGAGAGACTGTTCACCTCTCTGAGTGTGGGAAGCGATTCACTCAGTTATCCCACCTGCTGATACACCAGTGAGTTCACACTGGGGAGAGACCGTTCACCTCTCTGAGTGTTGGAAGGGATTCACTCAGTTATCCCACCTGCTGATACACCAGTGAGTTCACACTGGGGAGAGACCGTTCACCTCTCTGAGTGTGGGAAGGGATTCACTCAGTTATCCCACCTGCTGATACACCAGTGAGTTAACACTGGGGAGAGGCCGTTCACTTCTCGGAGTGTGGGAAGCGATTCACTCAGTTATCCCACCTGCTGGTACACCAGCGAGTTCACACTGGGGAGAGACCGTTCACCTCTCTCAGTGTGGGAAGGGATTCACTCAGTTATCCTACCTGCTGATACACCAGTGAGTTCACACTGGGTAGAGACTGTTCACCTCTCTGTGTGTGGGAAGGGATTCACTCAATTATCCCACCATCTGATACACCAGCGAGTTCACACTGGGGATAGACCGTTCACCTCTCTGAGTGTGGGAAGGGATTCACTCAGTTATCCCACCTGCTGATACACCAGTGAGTTCACACTGGGGAGAGGCCGTTCACCTCTCTGAGTGTGGGAAGGGATTCACTCAGTTTCCCCACCTGCTGATACACCAGTGAGTTCACACTGGGGAGAGACCGTTCACCTCTCTGAGTGTGGGAAAGGATTCACTCAGTTATCCCACCTGCTGATACACCAGCGAGGTCACACTGGGGAGAGACCGTTCAACTCTCTGAGTGTGGGAAGGGATTCACTCAGTTATCTCACCTGCTGATACACCAGCGATGTCACACTGGGGAGAGACCGTTCACCTCTCTGATTGTGGGAAGGGATTCACTCAGTTATCCCACCTGCTGATACACCAGTGAGTTAACACTGGGGAGAGGCCGTTCACCTCTCGGAGTGTGGGAAGGGATTCACTCAGTTATCCCACCTGCTGATACACCAGCGAGTTCACACTGGGGAGAGACCGTTCACCTCTCTGTATGTGGGAAGGGATTCACTCAATTATCCCACCATCTGATACACCAGCGAGTTCACACTGGGGAGAGACCGTTCACCTCTCTGAGTGTGGGAAGGGATTCACTCAGTTATCCCACCTGCTGATACACCAGTGAGTTCACACTGGGGAGAGGCCGTTCACCTCTCTGAGTGTGGGAAGGGATTCACTCAGTTACCCCACCTGCTGATACACCAGTGAGTTCACACTGGGGAGAGACCGTTCACCTCTCTGAGTGTGGGAAGGGATTCACTCAGTTATCCTACCTGCTGATACACCAGTGAGTTCACACTGGGGAGAGACTGTTCACCTCTCTGAGTGTGGGAAGGGATTCACTCAGTTATCCCACCATCTGATATACCAGCGAGTTCACACTGGGGAGAGACCGTTCACCTCTCTGAGTGTGGGAAGGGATTCACTCAGTTATCCCACCATCTGATACACCAGCGAGTTCACCCTGGGGAGAGACCGTTCACCTCTCTGAGTGTGGGAAGGGATCCACTCAGTTATCCCACCTGCTGATACACCAGCGAGGTCACACTGGGGAGAGACCGTTCACCTCTCTGAGTGTGGGAAGGGATCCACTCAGTTATCCCACCTGCTGATACACCAGCGAGGTCACACTGGGGAGAGACCGTTCACCTCTCTGAGTGTGGGAAGGGATTCACTCAGTTATCCCACCTGCTGATACACCAGCGAGGTCACACTGGGGAGAGACCGTTCACCTCTCTGAGTGTGGGAAGGGAATCACTCAGTTATCCCACCTGCTGATACACCAGCGACGTCACACTGGGGAGAGACCGTTCACCTCTCTGAGTGTGGGAAGGGATTCACTCAGTTATCCCACCTGCTCAAACACCAGCCAGTTCACACTTGGGAGAGACCGTTCACCTCTCGGAGTGTGGGAAAGGATTCACTCATTTATCCCACCTGCTGATACACCAGCGAGGTCACACTGGGGAGAGACCGTTCAACTCTCTGAGTGTGGGAAGGGATTCACTCAGTTATCTCACCTGCTGATACACCAGCGATGTCACACTGGGGAGAGACCGTTCACCTCTCTGAGTGTGGGAAGGGATTCACTCAGTTATCCCACCTGCTGATACACCAGTGAGTTAACACTGGGGAGAGGCCGTTCACCTCTCGGAGTGTGGGAAGCGATTCACTCAGTTATCCCACCTGCTGATACACCAGCGAGTTCACACTGGGGAGACACCGTTAACCTCTCTGAGTGTGGGAACGGATTCACTCAGTTATCCTACCTGCTGATACACCAGTGAGTTCACACTGGGGAGAGACTGTTCACCTCTCTGAGTGTGGGAAGGGATTCACTCAGTTATCCCACCTGCTGATACACCAGTGAGTTAACACTGGGGAGAGGCCGTTCACCTCTCGGAGTGTGGGAAGCGATTCACTCAGTTATCCCACCTGCTGATACACCAGTGAGTTCACACTGGGGAGAGGCCGTTCACTTCTCGGAGTGTGGGAAGCGATTCACTCAGTTATCCCACCTGCTGATACACCAGCGAGTTCACACTGGGGAGAGACCGTCCACCTCTCTGAGTGTGGGAAGGGATTCACTCAGTTATCCTACCTGCTGATACACCAGTGAGTTCACACTGGGGAGAGACTATTCACCTCTCTGAGTGTGGGAAGGGATTCACTCAATTATCCCACCATCTGATACACCAGCGAGTTCACACTGGGGAGAGACCGTTCACCTCTCTGAGTTTGGGAAGGGATTCACTCAGTTATCCCACCTGCTGATACACCAGTGAGTTCACACTGGGGAGAGGCCGTTCACCTCTCTGAGTGTGGGAAGGCATTCACTCAGTTATCCCACCTACTGATACACCAGCGAGTTCACACTGGGGAGAGACCGTTCACCTCTCTGAGTGTTGGAAGGGATTCACTCAGTTATCCCACCTGCTGATACACCAGTGAGTTCACACTGGGGAGAGACCGTTCACCTCTCTGAGTGTGGGAAGGGATTCACTCAGTTATCCCACCTGCTGATACACCAGTGAGTTAACACTGGGGAGAGGCCGTTCACTTCTCGGAGTGTGGGAAGCGATTCACTCAGTTATCCCACCTGCTGGTACACCAGCGAGTTCACACTGGGGAGAGACCGTTCACCTCTCTGAGTGTGGGAAGGGATTCACTCAGTTATCCTACCTGCTGATACACCAGTGAGTTCACACTGGGTAGAGACTGTTCACCTCTCTGTGTGTGGGAAGGGATTCACTCAATTATCCCACCATCTGATACACCAGCGAGTTCACACTGGGGATAGACCGTTCACCTCTCTGAGTGTGGGAAGGGATTCACTCAGTTATCCCACCTGCTGATACACCAGTGAGTTCACACTGGGGAGAGGCCGTTCACCTCTCTGAGTGTGGGAAGGGATTCACTCAGTTACCCCACCTGCTGATACACCAGTGAGTTCACACTGGGGAGAGACCGTTCACCTCTCTGAGTGTGGGAAAGGATTCACTCAGTTATCCCACCTGCTGATACACCAGCGAGGTCACACTGGGGAGAGACCGTTCAACTCTCTGAGTGTGGGAAGGGATTCACTCAGTTATCTCACCTGCTGATACACCAGCGATGTCACACTGGGGAGAGACCGTTCACCTCTCTGATTGTGGGAAGGGATTCACTCAGTTATCCCACCTGCTGATACACCAGTGAGTTAACACTGGGGAGAGGCCGTTCACCTCTCGGAGTGTGGGAAGCGATTCACTCAGTTATCCCACCTGCTGATACACCAGCGAGTTCACACTGGGGAGAGACCGTTCACCTCTCTGAGTGTGGGAAGGGATTCACTCAGTTATCCTACCTGCTGATACACCAGTGAGTTCACACTGGGTAGAGACTGTTCACCTCTCTGTATGTGGGAAGGGATTCACTCAATTATCCCACCATCTGATACACCAGCGAGTTCACACTGGGGAGAGACCGTTCACCTCTCTGAGTGTGGGAAGGGATTCACTCAGTTATCCCACCTGCTGATACACCAGTGAGTTCACACTGGGGAGAGGCCGTTCACCTCTCGGAGTGTGGGAAGCGATTCACTCAGTTATCCCACCTGCTGATACACCAGTGAGTTCACACTGGGGAGAGGCCGTTCACTTCTCGGAGTGTGGGAAGCGATTCACTCAGTTATCCCACCTGCTGATACACCAGCGAGTTCACACTGGGGAGAGACCGTCCACCTCTCTGAGTGTGGGAAGGGATTCACTCAGTTATCCTACCTGCTGATACACCAGTGAGTTCACACTGGGGAGAGACTGTTCACCTCTCTGAGTGTGGGAAGGGATTCACTCAATTATCCCACCATCTGATACACCAGCGAGTTCACACTGGGGAGAGACCGTTCACCTCTCTGAGTTTGGGAAGGGATTCACTCAGTTATCCCACCTGCTGATACACCAGTGAGTTCACACTGGGGAGAGGCCGTTCACCTCTCTGAGTGTGGGAAGGCATTCACTCAGTTATCCCACCTACTGATACACCAGCGAGTTCACACTGGGGAGAGACCGTTCACCTCTCTGAGTGTTGGAAGGGATTCACTCAGTTATCCCACCTGCTGATACACCAGTGAGTTCACACTGGGGAGAGACCGTTCACCTCTCTGAGTGTGGGAAGGGATTCACTCAGTTATCCCACCTGCTGATACACCAGTGAGTTAACACTGGGGAGAGGCCGTTCACTTCTCGGAGTGTGGGAAGCGATTCACTCAGTTATCCCACCTGCTGGTACACCAGCGAGTTCACACTGGGGAGAGACCGTTCACCTCTCTGAGTGTGGGAAGGGATTCACTCAGTTATCCTACCTGCTGATACACCAGTGAGTTCACACTGGGTAGAGACTGTTCACCTCTCTGTGTGTGGGAAGGGATTCACTCAATTATCCCACCATCTGATACACCAGCGAGTTCACACTGGGGATAGACCGTTCACCTCTCTGAGTGTGGGAAGGGATTCACTCAGTTATCCCACCTGCTGATACACCAGTGAGTTCACACTGGGGAGAGGCCGTTCACCTCTCTGAGTGTGGGAAGGGATT
Source organism: Pristiophorus japonicus (assembly GCF_044704955.1). NCBI lineage: Eukaryota > Metazoa > Chordata > Chondrichthyes > Pristiophoridae > Pristiophorus > Pristiophorus japonicus. The sequence continues at coordinate 998,712 of NW_027252166.1, read as the reverse complement.
CACTCAGTTACCCCACCTGCTGATACACCAGTGAGTTCACACTGGGGAGAGACCGTTCACCTCTCTGAGTGTGGGAAAGGATTCACTCAGTTATCCCACCTGCTGATACACCAGCGAGGTCACACTGGGGAGAGACCGTTCAACTCTCTGAGTGTGGGAAGGGATTCACTCAGTTATCTCACCTGCTGATACACCAGCGATGTCACACTGGGGAGAGACCGTTCACCTCTCTGATTGTGGGAAGGGATTCACTCAGTTATCCCACCTGCTGATACACCAGTGAGTTAACACTGGGGAGAGGCCGTTCACCTCTCGGAGTGTGGGAAGCGATTCACTCAGTTATCCCACCTGCTGATACACCAGCGAGTTCACACTGGGGAGAGACCGTTCACCTCTCTGAGTGTGGGAAGGGATTCACTCAGTTATCCTACCTGCTGATACACCAGTGAGTTCACACTGGGTAGAGACTGTTCACCTCTCTGTATGTGGGAAGGGATTCACTCAATTATCCCACCATCTGATACAACAGCGAGTTCACACTGGGGAGAGACCGTTCACCTCTCTGAGTGTGGGAAGGGATTCACTCAGTTATCCCACCTGCTGATACACCAGTGAGTTCACACTGGGGAGAGGCCGTTCACCTCTCTGAGTGTGGGAAGGGATTCACTCAGTTACCCCACCTGCTGATACACCAGTGAGTTCACACTGGGGAGAGACCGTTCACCTCTCTGAGTGTGGGAAGGGATTCACTCAGTTATCCTACCTGCTGATACACCAGTGAGTTCACACTGGGGAGAGACTGTTCACCTCTCTGAGTGTGGGAAGGGATTCACTCAGTTATCCCACCATCTGATATACCAGCGAGTTCACACTGGGGAGAGACCGTTCACCTCTCTGAGTGTGGGAAGGGATTCACTCAGTTATCCCACCATCTGATACACCAGCGAGTTCACACTGGGGAGAGACCGTTCACCTCTCGGAGTGTGGGAAGGGAATCACTCAGTTATCCCACCTGCTGATACACCAGCGACGTCACACTGGGGAGAGACCGTTCACCTCTCTGAGTGTGGGAAGGGATTCACTCAGTTATCCCACCTGCTCAAACACCAGCCAGTTCACACTTGGGAGAGACCGTTCACCTCTCTGAGTGTGGGAAAGGATTCACTCAGTTATCCCACCTGCTGATACACCAGCGAGGTCACACTGGGGAGAGACCGTTCAACTCTCTGAGTGTGGGAAGGGATTCACTCAGTTATCTCACCTGCTGATACACCAGCGATGTCACACTGGGGAGAGACCGTTCACCTCTCGGAGTGTGGGAAGCGATTCACTCAGTTATCCCACCTGCTGATACACCAGCGAGTTCACACTGGGGAGAGACCGTTAACCTCTCTGAGTGTGGGAACGGATTCACTCAGTTATCCTACCTGCTGATACACCAGTGAGTTCACACTGGGGAGAGACTGTTCACCTCTCTGAGTGTGGGAAGGGATTCACTCAGTTATCCCACCTGCTGATACACCAGTGAGTTAACACTGGGGAGAGGCCGTTCACCTCTCGGAGTGTGGGAAGCGATTCACTCAGTTATCCCACCTGCTGATACACCAGTGAGTTCACACTGGGGAGAGGCCGTTCACTTCTCGGAGTGTGGGAAGCGATTCACTCAGTTATCCCACCTGCTGATACACCAGCGAGTTCACACTGGGGAGAGACCGTCCACCTCTCTGAGTGTGGGAAGGGATTCACTCAGTTATCCTACCTGCTGATACACCAGTGAGTTCACACTGGGGAGAGACTGTTCACCTCTCTGAGTGTGGGAAGGGATTCACTCAATTATCCCACCATCTGATACACCAGCGAGTTCACACTGGGGAGAGACCGTTCACCTCTCTGAGTTTGGGAAGGGATTCACTCAGTTATCCCACCTGCTGATACACCAGTGAGTTCACACTGGGGAGAGGCCGTTCACCTCTCTGAGTGTGGGAAGGCATTCACTCAGTTATCCCACCTACTGATACACCAGCGAGTTCACACTGGGGAGAGACCGTTCACCTCTCTGAGTGTTGGAAGGGATTCACTCAGTTATCCCACCTGCTGATACACCAGTGAGTTCACACTGGGGAGAGACCGTTCACCTCTCTGAGTGTGGGAAGGGATTCACTCAGTTATCCCACCTGCTGATACACCAGTGAGTTAACACTGGGGAGAGGCCGTTCACTTCTCGGAGTGTGGGAAGCGATTCACTCAGTTATCCCACCTGCTGGTACACCAGCGAGTTCACACTGGGGAGAGACCGTTCACCTCTCTGAGTGTGGGAAGGGATTCACTCAGTTATCCTACCTGCTGATACACCAGTGAGTTCACACTGGGTAGAGACTGTTCACCTCTCTGTGTGTGGGAAGGGATTCACTCAATTATCCCACCATCTGATACACCAGCGAGTTCACACTGGGGATAGACCGTTCACCTCTCTGAGTGTGGGAAGGGATTCACTCAGTTATCCCACCTGCTGATACACCAGTGAGTTCACACTGGGGAGAGGCCGTTCACCTCTCTGAGTGTGGGAAGGGATTCACTCAGTTACCCCACCTGCTGATACACCAGTGAGTTCACAATGGGGAGAGACCGTTCACCTCTCTGAGTGTGGGAAAGGATTCACTCAGTTATCCCACATGCTGATACACCAGCGAGGTCACACTGGGGAGAGACCGTTCAACTCTCTGAGTGTGGGAAGGGATTCACTCAGTTATCTCACCTGCTGATACACCAGCGATGTCACACTGGGGAGAGACCGTTCACCTCTCTGATTGTGGGAAGGGATTCACTCAGTTATCCCACCTGCTGATACACCAGTGAGTTAACACTGGGGAGAGGCCGTTCACCTCTCGGAGTGTGGGAAGCGATTCACTCAGTTATCCCACCTGCTGATACACCAGCGAGTTCACACTGGGGAGAGACCGTTCACCTCTCTGAGTGTGGGAAGGGATTCACTCAGTTATCCCACCATCTGATACACCAGCGAGTTCACACTGGGGAGAGACCGTTCACCTCTCTGAGTGTGGGAAGGGATCCACTCAGTTATCCCACCTGCTGATACACCAGCGAGGTCACACTGGGGAGAGACCGTTCACCTCTCTGAGTGTGGGAAGGGATCCACTCAGTTATCCCACCTGCTGATACACCAGCGAGGTCACACTGGGGAGAGACCGTTCACCTCTCTGAGTGTGGGAAGGGATTCACTCAGTTATCCCACCTGCTGATACACCAGCGAGGTCACACTGGGGAGAGACCGTTCACCTCTCTGAGTGTGGGAAGGGAATCACTCAGTTATCCCACCTGCTGATACACCAGCGACGTCACACTGGGGAGAGACCGTTCACCTCTCTGAGTGTGGGAAGGGATTCACTCAGTTATCCCACCTGCTCAAACACCAGCCAGTTCACACTTGGGAGAGACCGTTCACCTCTCTGAGTGTGGGAAAGGATTCACTCAGTTATCCCACCTGCTGATACACCAGCGAGGTCACACTGGGGAGAGACCGTTCAACTCTCTGAGTGTGGGAAGGGATTCACTCAGTTATCTCACCTGCTGATACACCAGCGATGTCACACTGGGGAGAGACCGTTCACCTCTCTGAGTGTGGGAAGGGATTCACTCAGTTATCCCACCTGCTGATACACCAGTGAGTTAACACTGGGGAGAGGCCGTTCACCTCTCGGAGTGTGGGAAGCGATTCACTCAGTTATCCCACCTGCTGATACACCAGCGAGTTCACACTGGGGAGAGACCGTTAACCTCTCTGAGTGTGGGAACGGATTCACTCAGTTATCCTACCTGCTGATACACCAGTGAGTTCACACTGGGGAGAGACTGTTCACCTCTCTGAGTGTGGGAAGGGATTCACTCAGTTATCCCACCTGCTGATACACCAGTGAGTTAACACTGGGGAGAGGCCGTTCACCTCTCGGAGTGTGGGAAGCGATTCACTCAGTTATCCCACCTGCTGATACACCAGTGAGTTAACACTGGGGAGAGGCCGTTCACTTCTCGGAGTGTGGGAAGCGATTCACTCAGTTATCCCACCTGCTGATACACCAGCGAGTTCACACTGGGGAGAGACCGTCCACCTCTCTGAGTGTGGGAAGGGATTCACTCAGTTATCCTACCTGCTGATACACCAGTGAGTTCACACTGGGGAGAGACTGTTCACCTCTCTGAGTGTGGGAAGGGATTCACTCAATTATCCCACCATCTGATACACCAGCGAGTTCACACTGGGGAGAGACCGTTCACCTCTCTGAGTTTGGGAAGGGATTCACTCAGTTATCCCACCTGCTGATACACCAGTGAGTTCACACTGGGGAGAGGCCGTTCACCTCTCTGAGTGTGGGAAGGCATTCACTCAGTTATCCCACCTACTGATACACCAGCGAGTTCACACTGGGGAGAGACCGTTCACCTCTCTGAGTGTTGGAAGGGATTCACTCAGTTATCCCACCTGCTGATACACCAGTGAGTTCACACTGGGGAGAGACCGTTCACCTCTCTGAGTGTGGGAAGGGATTCACTCAGTTATCCCACCTGCTGATACACCAGTGAGTTAACACTGGGGAGAGGCCGTTCACTTCTCGGAGTGTGGGAAGCGATTCATTCAGTTATCCCACCTGCTGGTACACCAGCGAGTTCACACTGGGGAGAGACCGTTCACCTCTCTGAGTGTGGGAAGGGATTCACTCAGTTATCCTACCTGCTGATACACCAGTGAGTTCACACTGGGTAGAGACTGTTCACCTCTCTGTGTGTGGGAAGGGATTCACTCAATTATCCCACCATCTGATACACCAGCGAGTTCACACTGGGGATAGACCGTTCACCTCTCTGAGTGTGGGAAGGGATTCACTCAGTTATCCCACCTGCTGATACACCAGTGAGTTCACACTGGGGAGAGGCCGTTCACCTCTCTGAGTGTGGGAAGGGATTCACTCAGTTACCCCACCTGCTGATACACCAGTGAGTTCACACTGGGGAGAGACCGTTCACCTCTCTGAGTGTGGGAAAGGATTCACTCAGTTATCCCACCTGCTGATACACCAGCGAGGTCACACTGGGGAGAGACCGTTCAACTCTCTGAGTGTGGGAAGGGATTCACTCAGTTATCTCACCTGCTGATACACCAGCGATGTCACACTGGGGAGAGACCGTTCACCTCTCTGATTGTGGGAAGGGATTCACTCAGTTATCCCACCTGCTGATACACCAGTGAGTTAACACTGGGGAGAGGCCGTTCACCTCTCGGAGTGTGGGAAGCGATTCACTCAGTTATCCCACCTGCTGATACACCAGCGAGTTCACACTGGGGAGAGACCGTTCACCTCTCTGAGTGTGGGAAGGGATTCACTCAGTTATCCTACCTGCTGATACACCAGTGAGTTCACACTGGGTAGAGACTGTTCACCTCTCTGTATGTGGGAAGGGATTCACTCAATTATCCCACCATCTGATACACCAGCGAGTTCACACTGGGGAGAGACCGTTCACCTCTCTGAGTGTGGGAAGGGATTCACTCAGTTATCCCACCTGCTGATACACCAGTGAGTTCACACTGGGGAGAGGCCGTTCACCTCTCTGAGTGTGGGAAGGGATTCACTCAGTTACCCCACCTGCTGATACACCAGTGAGTTCACACTGGGGAGAGACCGTTCACCTCTCTGAGTGTGGGAAGGGATTCACTCAGTTATCCTACCTGCTGATACACCAGTGAGTTCACACTGGGGAGAGACTGTTCACCTCTCTGAGTGTGGGAAGGGATTCACTCAGTTATCCCACCATCTGATATACCAGCGAGTTCACACTGGGGAGAGACCGTTCACCTCTCTGAGTGTGGGAAGGGATTCACTCAGTTATCCCACCATCTGATACACCAGCGAGTTCACACTGGGGAGAGACCGTTCACCTCTCTGAGTGTGGGAAGGGATCCACTCAGTTATCCCACCTGCTGATACACCAGCGAGGTCACACTGGGGAGAGACCGTTCACCTCTCTGAGTGTGGGAAGGGATCCACTCAGTTATCCCACCTGCTGATACACCAGCGAGGTCACACTGGGGAGAGACCGTTCACCTCTCTGAGTGTGGGAAGGGATTCACTCAGTTATCCCACCTGCTGATACACCAGCGAGGTCACACTGGGGAGAGACCGTTCACCTCTCTGAGTGTGGGAAGGGAATCACTCAGTTATCCCACCTGCTGATACACCAGCGACGTCTCACTGGGGAGAGACCGTTCACCTCTCTGAGTGTGGGAAGGGATTCACTCAGTTATCCCACCTGCTCAAACACCAGCCAGTTCACACTTGGGAGAGACCGTTCACCTCTCTGAGTGTGGGAAAGGATTCACTCAGTTATCCCACCTGCTGATACACCAGCGAGGTCACACTGGGGAGAGAACGTTCAACTCTCTGAGTGTGGGAAGGGATTCACTCAGTTATCTCACCTGCTGATACACCAGCGAGTTCACACTGGGGAGAGGCCGTTCACCTCTCTGAGTGTGGGAAGGGATTCACTCAGTTATCCCACCTGCTGATACACCAGCGAGGTCACATTGGGGAGAGGCCGTTCACCTCTCTGTGTGTGGGAAGGGTTTCACTCAGTTATCCCACCTGCTCAAACACCAGCCAGTTCACACTGGGGAGAGACCGTTCACCTCTCTGAGTGTGGGGAGGGATTCACTTAGTTCTCCCACCTACTGATACACCAGTGAGTTCACACTGGGGAGAGACCGTTCACCTCTCTGAGTGTGGGAAGGGATTCACTCAGTTATCTCACCTGCTGATACACCAGCGAGGTCACACTGGGGAGAGACCGTTCAACTCTCTGAGTGTGGGAAGGGATTCACTCAGTTATCCCACCTGCTGATACACCAGTGAGTTCACACTGGAGAGAGACCGTTCACCTCTCTGAGTGTGGGAAGGGATTCACTCAGTTATCCCATCTACTGATTCACCAGCGAGTTCACACTGGGGAGAGACCGTTCACCTCTCTGAGTGTGGGAAGGGATTCACTCAGTTATCCCAACGACTGATACACCAGCGAGTTCACACTGGGGAGAGGCCGTTCACCTCTCTGAGTGTTGGAAGGGATTCACTCAGTTATCCCACCTGCTGATACACCAGTGAGTTAACACTGGGGAGAGGCCGTTCACCTCTCTGAGTGTGGGAAGCGATTCACTCAGTTATCCCACCTGCTGATACACCAGCGAGTTCGCACTGGGGAGAGACCATTCACCTCTCTGAGTGTGGGAAGGGATTCACTCAGTTATCCTACCTGCTGATACACCAGTGAGTTCACACTGGGGAGAGACCGTTCACCTCTCTGAGTGTGGGAAGGGATTCACTCAGTTATCCCACCTGCTGATACACCAGCGAGTTCACACTGGGGAGAGGCCGTTCACCTCTCTGAGTGTGGGAAGGGATTCACTCAGTTATCCTACCTGCTGATACACCAGCGAGTTCACACTGGGGAGAGGCCGTTCACCTCTCTGAGTGTGGGAAGGGATTCACTCAGTTATCCCAACTAATGATACACCAGCGAGTTCACACTGGGGACAGGCCGTTCACCTCTCTCAGTGTGGGAAGGGATTCACATAGTTTTCTCACCTACTGATACACCAGTGAGTTCACACTGGGGAGGGGCCGTTCACCTCTCTGAGTGTGGGAAGGGATTCACTCAGTTATCTCACCTACTGATACACCAGTGAGTTCACACTGGGGAGAGGCCGTTCACCTCTTTGAGTGTGGGAAGGGATTCACTCAGTTATCGCACCTGCTGATACACCAGCGAGTTCACACTGGGGAGATGCCGTTCACCTCTCTGAGTGTGGGAAGGGATTCATTCAGTTATCCCACCGACTGATACACCAGTGAGTTCACACTGGGGAGAGGCCGTTCACCTCTCTGAGTGTGGGAAGGGATTCACTCAGTTCTCCCACCGAGTGATACACCAGCGAGTTCACACTGGGGAGAGGCTGTTCACCTCTCTGAGTGTGGGAAGGGATTCACTTAGTTATCCCACCTGCTGATACACCAGCGAGTTCACACTGGGGAGAGGCCGTTCACCTGCTCTGAGTGTGGGAAGGGATTCACTCAGTTATCCTACCTGCTGACACAGCAGTGAGTTCACACTGGGGAGAGACCGTTCACCTCTCTGAGTGTTGGAAGGGATTCACTCAGTTATCCCACCTGCTGATACACCAGTGAGTTCACACTGGGGAGAGACCGTTCACCTCTCTGAGTGTGGGAAGGGATTCACTCAGTTATCCCACCTGCTGATACACCAGTGAGTTAACACTGGGGCGAGGCCGTTCACTTCTCGGAGTGTGGGAAGCGATTCACTCAGTTATCCCACCTGCTGATACACCAGCGAGTTCACACTGGGGAGAGACCGTTCACCTCTCTGAGTGTGGGAAGGGATTCACTCAGTTATCCTAACTGCTGATACACCAGTGAGTTCACACTGTGTAGAGACTGTTCACCTCTCTGTATGTGGGAAGGGATTCACTCAATTATCCCACCATCTGATACACCAGCGAGTTCACACTGGGGAGAGACCGTTCACCTCTCTGAGTGTGGGAAGGGATTCACTCAGTTATCCCACCTGCTGATACACCAGTGAGTTCACACTGGGGAGAGGCCGTTCACCTCTCTGAGTGTGGGAAGGGATTCACTCAGTTACCCCACCTGCTGATACACCAGTGAGTTCACACTGGGGAGAGACCGTTCACCTCTCTGAGTGTGGGAAGGGATTCACTCAGTTATCCTACCTGCTGATACACCAGTGAGTTCACACTGGGGAGAGACTGTTCACCTCTCTGAGTGTGGGAAGGGATTCACTCAGTTATCCCACCATCTGATATACCAGCGAGTTCACACTGGGGAGAGACCGTTCACCTCTCTGAGTGTGGGAAGGGATTCACTCAGTTATCCCACCATCTGATACACCAGCGAGTTCACACTGGGGAGAGACCGTTCACCTCTCTGAGTGTGGGAAGGGATCCACTCAGTTATCCCAGCTGCTGATACACCAGCGAGGTCACACTGGGGAGAGACCGTTCACCTCTCTGAGTGTGGGAAGGGATCCACTCAGTTATCCCACCTGCTGATACACCAGCGAGGTCACACTGGGGAGAGACCGTTCACCTCTCTGAATGTGGGAAGGGAATCACTCAGTTATCCCACCTGCTGATACACCAGCGACGTCACACTGGGGAGAGACCGTTCACCTCTCTGAGTGTGGGAAGGGATTCACTCAGTTATCCCACCTGCTCAAACACCAGCCAGTTCACACTTGGGAGAGACCGTTCACCTCTCTGAGTGTGGGAAGGGATTCACTCAGTTGTCCCACCGACTAATGCACCAGCGAGTTCACACTGGGGAGAGGCTGTTCACCTCTCTGAGTGTGGGGAGGGATTCACTCAGTTATCCCACCTACTGATACACCAGTGAGTTCACACTGGGGAGAGACGGTTCACCTCTCTGAGTGTGGGAAGGGATTCACTCAGTTATCCCACCTGCTGATACACCAGCGAGTTCGCACTGGGGAGAGACCATTCACCTCTCTGAGTGTGGGAAGGGATTCACTCAGTTATCCTACCTGCTGATACACCAGTGAGTTCACACTGGGGAGAGACCGTTCACCTCTCTGAGTGTGGGAAGGGATTCACTCAGTTATCCCACCTGCTGATACACCAGCGAGGTCACACTGGGGAGAGGCCGTTCACCTCTCTGAGTGTGGGAAGGGATTCACTCAGTTATCCTACCTGCTGATACACCAGCGAGTTCACACTGGGGAGAGGCCGTTCACCTCTCTGAGTGTGGGAAGGGATTCACTCAGTTATCCCAACTAATGATACACCAGCGAGTTCACACTGGGGACAGGCCGTTCACCTCTCACAGTGTGGGAAGGGATTCACATAGTTTTCTCACCTACTGATACACCAGTGAGTTCACACTGGGGAGGGGCCGTTCACCTCTCTGAGTGTGGGAAGGGATTCACTCAGTTATCTCACCTACTGATACACCAGTGAGTTCACACTGGGGAGAGGCCGTTCACCTCTTTGAGTGTGGGAAGGGATTCACTCAGTTATCCCACCTGCTGATACACCAGCGAGTTCACACTGGGGAGATGCCGTTCACCTCTCTGAGTGTGGGAAGGGATTCATTCAGTTATCCCACCGACTGATACACCAGTGAGTTCACACTGGGGAGAGGCCGTTCACCTCTCTGAGTGTGGGAAGGGATTCACTCAGTTCTCCCACCGAGTGATACACCAGCGAGTTCACACTGGGGAGAGGCTGTTCACCTCTCTGAGTGTGGGAAGGGATTCACTTAGTTATCCCACCTGCTGATACACCAGCGAGTTCACACTGGGGAGAGGCCGTTCACCTGCTCTGAGTGTGGGAAGGGATTCACTCAGTTATCCTACCTGCTGACACAGCAGTGAGTTCACACTGGGGAGAGGCCGTTCACCTCTCTGAGTGTGGGAAGGGATTCACTCAGTTATCCCACCTGCTGATACACCAGCGAGGTCACATTGGGGAGAGGCCGTTCACCTCTCTGTGTGTGGGAAAGGTTTCACTCAGTTATCCCACCTGCTCAAACACCAGCCAGTTCACACTGGGGAGAGACCGTTCACCTCTCTGAGTGTGGGGAGGGATTCACTTAGTTCTCCCACCTACTGATACACCAGTGAGTTCACACTGGGGAGAGACCGTTCACCTCTCTGAGTGTGGGAAGGGATTCACTCAGTTATCTCACCTGCTGATACACCAGCGAGGTCACACTGGGGAGAGACCGTTCAACTCTCTGAGTGTGGGAAGGGATTCACTCAGTTATCCCACCTGCTGATACACCAGTGAGTTCACACTGGAGAGAGACCGTTCACCTCTCTGAGTGTGGGAAGGGATTCACTCAGTTATCCCATCTACTGATGCACCAGCGAGTTCACACTGGGGAGAGACCGTTCACCTCTCTGAGTGTGGGAAGGGATTCACTCAGTTATCCCAACGACTGATACACCAGCGAGTTCACACTGGGGAGAGGCCGTTCACCTCTCTGAGTGTTGGAAGGGATTCACTCAGTTATCCCACCTGCTGATACACCAGTGAGTTAACACTGGGGAGAGGCCGTTCACCTCTCTGAGTGTGGGAAGCGATTCACTCAGTTATCCCACCTGCTGATACACCAGCGAGTTCGCACTGGGGAGAGACCATTCACCTCTCTGAGTGTGGGAAGGGATTCACTCAGTTATCCTACCTGCTGATACACCAGTGAGTTCACACTGGGGAGAGACCGTTCACCTCTCTGAGTGTGGGAAGGGATTCACTCAGTTATCCCACCTGCTGATACACCAGCGAGTTCACACTGGGGAGAGGCCGTTCACCTCTCTGAATGTGGGAAGGGATTCACTCAGTTATCCTACCTGCTGATACACCAGCGAGTTCACACTGGGGAGAGGCCGTTCACCTCTCTGAGTGTGGGAAGGGATTCACTCAGTTATCCCAACTAATGATACACCAGCGAGTTCACACTGGGGACAGGCCGTTCACCTCTCTCAGTGTGGGAAGGGATTCACATAGTTTTCTCACCTACTGATACACCAGTGAGTTCACACTGGGGAGGGGCCGTTCACCTCTCTGAGTGTGGGAAGGGATTCACTCAGTTATCTCACCTACTGATACACCAGTGAGTTCACACTGGGGAGAGGCCGTTCACCTCTTTGAGTGTGGGAAGGGATTCACTCAGTTATCCCACCTGCTGATACACCAGCGAGTTCACACTGGGGAGATGCCGTTCACCTCTCTGAGTGTGGGAAGGGATTCATTCAGTTATCCCACCGACTGATACACCAGTGAGTTCACACTGGGGAGAGGCCGTTCACCTCTCTGAGTGTGGGAAGGGATTCACTCAGTTCTCCCACCGAGTGATACACCAGCGAGTTCACACTGGGGAGAGGCTGTTCACCTCTCTGAGTGTGGGAAGGGATTCACTTAGTTATCCCACCTGCTGATACACCAGCGAGTTCACACTGGGGAGAGGCCGTTCACCTGCTCTGAGTGTGGGAAGGGATTCACTCAGTTATCCTACCTGCTGACACAGCAGTGAGTTCACACTGGGGAGAGACCGTTCACCTCTCTGAGTGTTGGAAGGGATTCACTCAGTTATCCCACCTGCTGATACACCAGTGAGTTCACACTGGGGAGAGACCGTTCACCTCTCTGAGTGTGGGAAGGGATTCACTCAGTTATCCCACCATCTGATACACCAGCGAGTTCACACTGGGGCGAGGCCGTTCACTTCTCGGAGTGTGGGAAGCGATTCACTCAGTTATCCCACCTGCTGATACACCAGCGAGTTCACACTGGGGAGAGACCGTTCACCTCTCTGAGTGTGGGAAGGGATTCACTCAGTTATCCTAACTGCTGATACACCAGTGAGTTCACACTGTGTAGAGACTGTTCACCTCTCTGTATGTGGGAAGGGATTCACTCAATTATCCCACCATCTGATACACCAGCGAGTTCACACTGGGGAGAGACCGTTCACCTCTCTGAGTGTGGGAAGGGATTCACTCAGTTATCCCACCTGCTGATACACCAGTGAGTTCACACTGGGGAGAGGCCGTTCACCTCTCTGAGTGTGGGAAGGGATTCACTCAGTTACCCCACCTGCTGATACACCAGTGAGTTCACACTGGGGAGAGACCGTTCACCTCTCTGAGTGTGGGAAGGGATTCACTCAGTTATCCTACCTGCTGATACACCAGTGAGTTCACACTGGGGAGAGACTGTTCACCTCTCTGAGTGTGGGAAGGGATTCACTCAGTTATCCCACCATCTGATATACCAGCGAGTTCACACTGGGGAGAGACCGTTCACCTCTCTGAGTGTGGGAAGGGATTCACTCAGTTATCCCACCATCTGATACACCAGCGAGTTCACACTGGGGAGAGACCGTTCACCTCTCTGAGTGTGGGAAGGGATCCACTCAGTTATCCCAGCTGCTGATACACCAGCGAGGTCACACTGGGGAGAGACCGTTCACCTCTCTGAGTGTGGGAAGGGATCCACTCAGTTATCCCACCTGCTGATACACCAGCGAGGTCACACTGGGGAGAGACCGTTCACCTCTCTGAGTGTGGGAAGGGATTCACTCAGTTATCCCACCTGCTGATACACCAGCGAGGTCACACTGGGGAGAGACCGTTCACCTCTCTGAATGTGGGAAGGGAATCACTCAGTTATCCCACCTGCTGATACACCAGCGACGTCACACTGGGGAGAGACCGTTCACCTCTCTGAGTGTGGGAAGGGATTCACTCAGTTATCCCACCTGCTCAAACACCAGCCAGTTCACACTTGGGAGAGACCGTTCACCTCTCTGAGTGTGGGAAGGGATTCACTCAGTTGTCCCACCGACTAATGCACCAGCGAGTTCACACTGGGGAGAGGCTGTTCACCTCTCTGAGTGTGGGGAGGGATTCACTCAGTTATCCCACCTACTGATACACCAGTGAGTTCACACTGGGGAGAGACGGTTCACCTCTCTGAGTGTGGGAAGGGATTCACTCAGTTATCCCACCTGCTGATACACCAGCGAGTTCGCACTGGGGAGAGACCATTCACCTCTCTGAGTGTGGGAAGGGATTCACTCAGTTATCCTACCTGCTGATACACCAGTGAGTTCACACTGGGGAGAGACCGTTCACCTCTCTGAGTGTGGGAAGGGATTCACTCAGTTATCCCACCTGCTGATACACCAGCGAGGTCACACTGGGGAGAGGCCGTTCACCTCTCTGAGTGTGGGAAGGGATTCACTCAGTTATCCTACCTGCTGATACACCAGCGAGTTCACACTGGGGAGAGGCCGTTCACCTCTCTGAGTGTGGGAAGGGATTCACTCAGTTATCCCAACTAATGATACACCAGCGAGTTCACACTGGGGACAGGCCGTTCACCTCTCTCAGTGTGGGAAGGGATTCACATAGTTTTCTCACCTACTGATACACCAGTGAGTTCACACTGGGGAGGGGCCGTTCACCTCTCTGAGTGTGGGAAGGGATTCACTCAGTTATCTCACCTACTGATACACCAGTGAGTTCACACTGGGGAGAGGCCGTTCACCTCTTTGAGTGTGGGAAGGGATTCACTCAGTTATCCCACCTGCTGATACACCAGCGAGTTCACACTGGGGAGATGCCGTTCACCTCTCTGAGTGTGGGAAGGGATTCATTCAGTTATCCCACCGACTGATACACCAGTGAGTTCACACTGGGGAGAGGCCGTTCACCTCTCTGAGTGTGGGAAGGGATTCACTCAGTTCTCCCACCGAGTGATACACCAGCGAGTTCACACTGGGGAGAGGCTGTTCACCTCTCTGAGTGTGGGAAGGGATTCACTTAGTTATCCCACCTGCTGATACACCAGCGAGTTCACACTGGGGAGAGGCCGTTCACCTGCTCTGAGTGTGGGAAGGGATTCACTCAGTTATCCTACCTGCTGACACAGCAGTGAGTTCACACTGGGGAGAGACCGTTCACCTCTCTGAGTGTTGGAAGGGATTCACTCAGTTATCCCACCTGCTGATACACCAGTGAGTTCACACTGGGGAGAGACCGTTCACCTCTCTGAGTGTGGGAAGGGATTCACTCAGTTATCCCACCTGCTGATACACCAGTGAGTTAACACTGGGGAGAGGCCGTTCACTTCTCGGAGTGTGGGAAGCGATTCACTCAGTTATCCCACCTGCTGATACACCAGCGAGTTCACACTGGGGAGAGACCGTTCACCTCTCTGAGTGTGGGAAGGGATTCACTCAGTTATCCTAACTGCTGATACACCAGTGAGTTCACACTGGGTAGAGACTGTTCACCTCTCTGTATGTGGGAAGGGATTCACTCAATTATCCCACCATCTGATACACCAGCGAGTTCACACTGGGGAGAGACCGTTCACCTCTCTGAGTGTGGGAAGGGATTCACTCAGTTATCCCACCTGCTGATACACCAGTGAGTTCACACTGGGGAGAGGCCGTTCACCTCTCTGAGTGTGGGAAGGGATTCACTCAGTTACCCCACCTGCTGATACACCAGTGAGTTCACACTGGGGAGAGACCGTTCACCTCTCTGAGTGTGGGAAGGGATTCACTCAGTTATCCTACCTGCTGATACACCAGTGAGTTCACACTGGGGAGAGACTGTTCACCTCTCTGAGTGTGGGAAGGGATTCACTCAGTTATCCCACCATCTGATATACCAGCGAGTTCACACTGGGGAGAGACCGTTCACCTCTCTGAGTGTGGGAAGGGATTCACTCAGTTATCCCACCATCTGATACACCAGCGAGTTCACACTGGGGAGAGACCGTTCACCTCTCTGAGTGTGGGAAGGGATCCACTCAGTTATCCCACCTGCTGATACACCAGCGAGGTCACACTGGGGAGAGACCGTTCACCTCTCTGAGTGTGGGAAGGGATCCACTCAGTTATCCCACCTGCTGATACACCAGCGAGGTCACACTGGGGAGAGACCGTTCACCTCTCTGAGTGTGGGAAGGGATTCACTCAGTTATCCCACCTGCTGATACACCAGCGAGGTCACACTGGGGAGAGACCGTTCACCTCTCTGAATGTGGGAAGGGAATCACTCAGTTATCCCACCTGCTGATACACCAGCGACGTCACACTGGGGAGAGACCGTTCACCTCTCTGAGTGTGGGAAGGGATTCACTCAGTTATCCCACCTGCTCAAACACCAGCTAGTTCACACTTGGGAGAGACCGTTCACCTCTCTGAGTGTGGGAAGGGATTCACTCAGTTATCCCACCGACTAATGCACCAGCGAGTTCACACTGGGGAGAGGCTGTTCACCTCTCTGAGTGTGGGGAGGGATTCACTCAGTTATCCCACCTACTGATACACCAGTGAGTTCACACTGGGGAGAGACGGTTCACCTCTCTGAGTGTGGGAAGGGATTCACTCAGTTATCTCACCTGCTGATACACCAGCGAGGTCACACTGGGGAGAGACCGTTCACCTCTCTGAGTGTGGGAAGGGATTCACGCAGTTACCCCACCTGCTGATACACCAGTGAGTTCACACTGGGGAGAGACTGTTCACCTCTCTGAGTGTGGGAAGCGATTCACTCAGTTATCCCACCTGCTGATACACCAGTGAGTTCACACTGGGGAGAGACCGTTCACCTCTCTGAGTGTGGGAAGGCATTCACTCAGTTATCCCACCTACTGATACACCAGCGAGTTCACACTGGGGAGAGACCGTTCACCTCTCTGAGTGTTGGAAGGGATTCACTCAGTTATCCCACCTGCTGATACACCAGTGAGTTCACACTGGGGAGAGACCGTTCACCTCTCTGAGTGTGGGAAGGGATTCACTCAGTTATCCCACCTGCTGATACACCAGTGAGTTAACACTGGGGAGAGGCCGTTCACTTCTCGGAGTGTGGGAAGCGATTCACTCAGTTATCCCACCTGCTGGTACACCAGCGAGTTCACACTGGGGAGAGACCGTTCACCTCTCTGAGTGTGGGAAGGGATTCACTCAGTTATCCTACCTGCTGATACACCAGTGAGTTCACACTGGGTAGAGACTGTTCACCTCTCTGTGTGTGGGAAGGGATTCACTCAATTATCCCACCATCTGATACACCAGCGAGTTCACACTGGGGATAGACCGTTCACCTCTCTGAGTGTGGGAAGGGATTCACTCAGTTATCCCACCTGCTGATACACCAGTGAGTTCACACTGGGGAGAGGCCGTTCACCTCTCTGAGTGTGGGAAGGGATTCACTCAGTTACCCCACCTGCTGATACACCAGTGAGTTCACACTGGGGAGAGACCGTTCACCTCTCTGAATGTGGGAAAGGATTCACTCAGTTATCCCACCTGCTGATACACCAGCGAGGTCACACTGGGGAGAGACCGTTCAACTCTCTGAGTGTGGGAAGGGATTCACTCAGTTATCTCACCTGCTGATACACCAGCGATGTCACACTGGGGAGAGACCGTTCACCTCTCTGATTGTGGGAAGGGATTCACTCAGTTATCCCACCTGCTGATACACCAGTGAGTTAACACTGGGGAGAGGCCGTTCACCTCTCGGAGTGTGGGAAGCGATTCACTCAGTTATCCCACCTGCTGATACACCAGCGAGTTCACACTGGGGAGAGACCGTTCACCTCTCTGAGTGTGGGAAGGGATTCACTCAGTTATCCTACCTGCTGATACACCAGTGAGTTCACACTGGGGAGAGACTGTTCACCTCTCTGAGTGTGGGAAGGGATTCACTCAGTTATCCTACCTGCTGATACACCAGTGAGTTCACACTGGGTAGAGACTGTTCACCTCTCTGTGTGTGGGAAGGGATTCACTCAATTATCCCACCATCTGATACACCAGCGAGTTCACACTGGGGATAGACCGTTCACCTCTCTGAGTGTGGGAAGGGATTCACTCAGTTATCCCACCTGCTGATACACCAGTGAGTTCACACTGGGGAGAGGCCGTTCACCTCTCTGAGTGTGGGAAGGGATTCACTCAGTTACCCCACCTGCTGATACACCAGTGAGTTCACACTGGGGAGAGACCGTTCACCTCTCTGAGTGTGGGAAAGGATTCACTCAGTTATCCCACCTGCTGATACACCAGCGAGGTCACACTGGGGAGAGACCGTTCAACTCTCTGAGTGTGGGAAGGGATTCACTCAGTTATCTCACCTGCTGATACACCAGCGATGTCACACTGGGGAGAGACCGTTCACCTCTCTGATTGTGGGAAGGGATTCACTCAGTTATCCCACCTGCTGATACACCAGTGAGTTAACACTGGGGAGAGGCCGTTCACCTCTCGGAGTGTGGGAAGCGATTCACTCAGTTATCCCACCTGCTGATACACCAGCGAGTTCACACTGGGGAGAGACCGTTCACCTCTCTGAGTGTGGGAAGGGATTCACTCAGTTATCCTACCTGCTGATACACCAGTGAGTTCACACTGGGGAGAGACTGTTCACCTCTCTGAGTGTGGGAAGGGATTCACTCAGTTATCCCACCATCTGATACACCAGCGAGTTCACACTGGGGAGAGACCGTTCACCTCTCTGAGTGTGGGAAGGGATTCACTCAGTTATCCCACCATCTGATACACCAGCGAGTTCACACTGGGGAGAGACCGTTCACCTCTCTGAGTGTGGGATGGGATCCACTCAGTTATCCCACCTGCTGATACACCAGCGATGTCACACTGGGGAGAGACCGTTCACCTCTCTGAGTGTGGGAAGGGATTCACTCAGTTAACCCACCTGCTGATACACCAGCGACGTCACACTGGGGAGAGACCGTTCACCTCTCTGAGTGTGGGAAGGGATTCACTCAGTTATCCCACCTGCGGATACACCAGCGAGTTCACACTGGGGAGAGACCGGTCACCTCTCTGAGTGTGGGAAGGGATTCACTCAGTTATCTCACCTGCTGATACACCAGCGAGGTCACACTGGGGAGTGACCGTTCACCTCTCTGAGTGTGGGAAGGGATTCACGCAGTTACCCCACCTGCTGATACACCAGTGAGTTCACACTGGGGAGAGACTGTTCACCTCTCTGAGTGTGGGAAGGGATTCACTCAGTTATCCCACCTACTGATACACCAGCGAGTTCACACTGGAGAGAGACCGTTCACCTCTCTGAGTGTGGAAAGGGATTCACTCAGTTATCCCACCTGCTGATACACCAGCGAGGTCACACTGGGGAGAGACCGTTCACCTCTCTGAGTGTGGGAAGGGATTCACTCAGTTATCCCACCGACTGATACACCAGCGAGTTCACATTGGGGAGAGGCCGTTCACCTCTCTGAGTGTGGGAAAGGATTCACTCAGTTATCCCACCTGCTGATACACCAGCGAGGTCACACTGGGGAGAGACCGTTCACCTCTCTGAGTGTGGGAAGGGATTCACTCAGTTATTTCACCTGCTGATACACCAGCGAGGTCACACTGGGGAGAGACCTTTCACCTCTCTGAGTGTGGGAAGGGATTCACGCAGTTACCCCACCTGCTGATACACCAGTGAGTTCACACTGGGGAGAGGCCGTTCACCTCTCTGAGTGTTGGAAGGGATTCACTCAGTTATCCCACCTGCTGATACAGCAGTGAGTTCACACTGGGGAGAGACCGTTCACCTCTCTGAGTGTGGGAAGGGATTCACTCAGTTATCCCACCTGCTGATACACCAGCGAGGTCACACTGGGGAGAGACCGTTCACCTCTCTGAGTGTTGGAAGGGATTCACTCAGTTATCCCACCTGCTGATACACCAGTGAGTTAACACTGGGGAGAGGCCGTTCACCTCTCTGAGTGTGGGAAGCGATTCACTCAGTTATCCCACCTGCTGATACACCAGCGAGGTCACACTGGGGAGAGACTGTTCACCTCTCTGAGTGTGGGAACGGATTCAATCAGTTATCCCACCTGCTGATACACCAGCGAGGTCACACTGGGGAGAGACCGTTCACCTCTCTGAGTGTGGGAAGAGATTCACTCAGTTATCCCTCCTACTGATACACCAGCGAGTTCACACTGGGGAGAGGCCGTTCACCTCTCTGAGTGTGGGAAGGGATTCACTCAGTTATCCCACCTACTGATACACCAGCGAGGTCACACTGGGGAGAGGCCGTTCACCTCTCTGAGTGTGGGAAGGGATTCACTCAGTTGTCCCAACTAATGATACACCAGTGAGTTAACACTGGGGAGAGGCCGTTCACCTCTCTGAGTGTGGGAAGCGATTCACTCAGTTATCCCACCTGCTGATACACCAGCGAGTTCGCACTGGGGAGAGACCATTCACCTCTCTGAGTGTGGGAAGGGATTCACTCAGTTATCCTTCCTGCTGATACACCAGTGAGTTCACACTGGGGAGAGGCCGTTCACCTCTTTGAGTGTGGGAAGGGATTCACTCAGTTATCCCAGCTGCTGATACACCAGCGAGTTCACATTGGGGAGAGGCCGGTCACCTCTCTGAGTGTGGGAAGGGATTCATTCAGTTATCCCACCGACTGATACACCAGCGAGTTCACACTGGGGAGAGGCTGTTCACCTCTCTGAGTGTGGGAAGGGATTCACTTAGTTATCCCACCTGCTGATACACCAGCGAGTTCACACTGGGGAGAGGCCGTTCACCTGCTCTGAGTGTGGGAAGGGATTCACTCAGTTATCCTACCTGCTGACACAGCAATGAGTTCACACTGGGGAGAGACCGTTCACCTCTCTGAGTGTTGGAAGGGATTCACTCAGTTATCCCACCTGCTGATACACCAGTGAGTTCACACTGGGGAGAGACCGTTCACCTCTCTGAGTGTGGGAAGGGATTCACTCAGTTATCCCACCTGCTGATACACCAGTGAGTTAACACTGGGGAGAGGCCGTTCACTTCTCGGAGTGTGGGAAGCGATTCACTCAGTTATCCCACCTGCTGATACACCAGCGAGTTCACACTGGGGAGAGACCGTTCACCTCTCTGAGTGTGGGAAGGGATTCACTCAGTTATCCTACCTGCTGATACACCAGTGAGTTCACACTGGGTAGAGACTGTTCACCTCTCTGTGTGTGGGAAGGGATTCACTCAATTATCCCAGCATCTGATACACCAGCGAGTTCACACTGGGGAGAGACCGTTCACCTCTCTGAGTGTGGGAAGGGATTCACTCAGTTATCCCACCTGCTGATACACCAGTGAGTTCACACTGGGGAGAGGCCGTTCACCTCTCTGAGTGTGGGAAGGGATTCACTCAGTTACCCCACCTGCTGATACACCAGTGAGTTCACACTGGGGAGAGACCGTTCACCTCTCTGAGTGTGGGAAAGGATTCTCTCAGTTATCCCACCTGCTGATACACCAGCGAGGTCACACTGGGGAGAGACCGTTCAACTCTCTGAGTGTGGGAAGGGATTCACTCAGTTATCTCACCTGCTGATACACCAGCGATGTCACACTGGGGAGAGACCATTCACCTCTCTGAGTGTGGGAAGGGATTCACTCAGTTATCCCACCTGCTGATACACCAGTGAGTTAACACTGGGGAGAGGCCGTTCACCTCTCGGAGTGTGGGAAGCGATTCACTCAGTTATCCCACCTGCTGATACACCAGCGAGTTCACACTGGGGAGAGACCGTTCACCTCTCTGAGTGTGGGAAGGGATTCACTCAGTTATCCTACCTGCTGATACACCAGTGAGTTCACACTGGGGAGAGACTGTTCACCTCTCTGAGTGTGGGAAGGGATTCACTCAGTTATCCCACCATCTGATACACCAGCGAGTTCACAATGGGGAGAGACCGTTCACCTCTCTGAGTGTGGGAAGGGATCCACTCAGTTATCCCACCTGCTGATACACCAGCGAGGTCACACTGGGGAGAGACCGTTCACCTCTCTGAGTGTGGGAAGGGATTCACTCAGTTATCCCACCTGCTGATACACCAGCGACGTCACACTGGGGAGAGACCGTTCACCTCTCTGAGTGTGGGAAGGGATTCACTCAGATATCCTACCTGCTGATACACCAGTGAGTTCACACTGGGGAGAGACCGTTCACCTCTCTGAGTGTGGGAAGGGATTCACTCAGTTATCCCACCTGCGGATACACCAGCGAGTTCACACTGGGGAGAGGCCGTTCACCTCTCTGAGTGTGGGAAGGGATTCACTCAGTTATCCCACCTGCTGATACACCAGCGAGGTCACATTGGGGAGAGGCCGTTCACCTCTCTGAGTGTGGGAAGGGATTCACTCAGTTATCCCAACTGCTCAAACACCAGCCAGTTCACACTGGGGAGAGACCGTTCACCTCTCTGAGTGTGGGAAGGGATTCACTCAGTTATCCCAACGACTAATGCACCAGCGAGTTCACACTGGGGAGAGGCTGTTCACCTCTCTGAGTGTGGAGAGGGATTCACTTAGTTATCCCACCTACTGATATACCAGTGAGTTCACACTGGGGAGAGACCGTTCACCTCTCTGAGTGTGGGAAGGGATTCACGCAGTTACCCCACCTGCTGATACACCAGTGAGTTCACACTGGGGAGAGACTGTTCACCTCTCTGAGTGTGGGAAGGGATTCACTCAGTTATCCCACCTGCTGATACACCAGTGAGTTCACACTGGAGAGAGACCGTTCACCTCTCTGAGTGTGGGAAGGGATTCACTCAGTTATCCCACCTACTGATACACCAGCGAGTTCACACTGGGGAGAGACCGTTCACCTCTCTGAGTGTTGGAAGGGATGCACTCAATTATCCCACCATCTGATACACCAGCGAGTTCACACTGGGGAGAGACCGTTCACCTCTCTGAGTGTGGGAAGGGATTCACTCAGTTATCTCACCTGCTGATACACCAGTGAGTTCACACTGGGGAGAGGCCGTTCACCTCTCTGAGTGTGGGAAGGGATTCACTCAGTTACCCCACCTGCTGATACACCAGTGAGTTCACACTGGGGAGAGACCGTTCACCTCTCTGAGTGTGGGAAAGGATTCACTCAGTTATCCCACCTGCTGATACACCAGCGAGGTCACACTGGGGAGAGACCGTTCAACTCTCTGAGTGTGGGAAGGGATTCACTCAGTTATCTCACCTGCTGATACACCAGCGATGTCACACTGGGGAGAGACCGTTCACCTCTCTGATTGTGGGAAGGGATTCACTCAGTTATCCCACCTGCTGATACACCAGTGAGTTAACATTGGGGAGAGGCCGTTCACCTCTCGGAGTGTGGGAAGCGATTCACTCAGTTATCCCACCTGCTGATACACCAGCGAGTTCACACTGGGGAGAGACCGTTCACCTCTCTGAGTGTGGGAAGGGATTCACTCAGTTATCCTACCTGCTGATACACCAGTGAGTTCACACTGGGGAGAGACTGTTCACCTCTCTGAGTGTGGGAAGGGATTCACTCAGTTATCCCACCATCTGATACACCAGCGAGTTCACACTGGGGAGAGACCGTTCACCTCTCTGAGTGTGGGAAGGGATTCACTCAGTTATCCCACCATCTGATACACCAGCGAGTTCACACTGGGGAGAGACCGTTCACCTCTCTGAGTGTGGGATGGGATCCACTCAGTTATCCCACCTGCTGATACACCAGCGATGTCACACTGGGGAGAGACCGTTCACCTCTCTGAGTGTGGGAAGGGATTCACTCAGTTAACCCACCTGCTGATACACCAGCGACGTCACACTGGGGAGAGACCGTTCACCTCTCTGAGTGTGGGAAGGGATTCACTCAGTTATCCCACCTGCGGATACACCAGCGAGTTCACACTGGGGAGAGACCGGTCACCTCTCTGAGTGTGGGAAGGGATTCACTCAGTTATCTCACCTGCTGATACACCAGCGAGGTCACACTGGGGAGTGACCGTTCACCTCTCTGAGTGTGGGAAGGGATTCACGCAGTTACCCCACCTGCTGATACACCAGTGAGTTCACACTGGGGAGAGACTGTTCACCTCTCTGAGTGTGGGAAGGGATTCACTCAGTTATCCCACCTACTGATACACCAGCGAGTTCACACTGGAGAGAGACCGTTCACCTCTCTGAGTGTGGAAAGGGATTCACTCAGTTATCCCACCTGCTGATACACCAGCGAGGTCACACTGGGGAGAGACCGTTCACCTCTCTGAGTGTGGGAAGGGATTCACTCAGTTATCCCACCGACTGATACACCAGCGAGTTCACATTGGGGAGAGGCCGTTCACCTCTCTGAGTGTGGGAAAGGATTCACTCAGTTATCCCACCTGCTGATAAACCAGCGAGGTCACACTGGGGAGAGACCGTTCACCTCTCTGAGTGTGGGAAGGGATTCACTCAGTTATTTCACCTGCTGATACACCAGCGAGGTCACACTGGGGAGAGACCTTTCACCTCTCTGAGTGTGGGAAGGGATTCACGCAGTTACCCCACCTGCTGATACACCAGTGAGTTCACACTGGGGAGAGGCCGTTCACCTCTCTGAGTGTTGGAAGGGATTCACTCAGTTATCCCACCTGCTGATACAGCAGTGAGTTCACACTGGGGAGAGACCGTTCACCTCTCTGAGTGTGGGAAGGGATTCACTCAGTTATCCCACCTGCTGATACACCAGCGAGGTCACACTGGGGAGAGACCGTTCACCTCTCTGAGTGTTGGAAGGGATTCACTCAGTTATCCCACCTGCTGATACACCAGTGAGTTAACACTGGGGAGAGGCCGTTCACCTCTCTGAGTGTGGGAAGCGATTCACTCAGTTATCCCACCTGCTGATACACCAGCGAGGTCACACTGGGGAGAGACTGTTCACCTCTCTGAGTGTGGGAACGGATTCAATCAGTTATCCCACCTGCTGATACACCAGCGAGGTCACACTGGGGAGAGACCGTTCACCTCTCTGAGTGTGGGAAGAGATTCACTCAGTTATCCCTCCTACTGATACACCAGCGAGTTCACACTGGGGAGAGGCCGTTCACCTCTCTGAGTGTGGGAAGGGATTCACTCAGTTATCCCACCTACTGATACACCAGCGAGGTCACACTGGGGAGAGGCCGTTCACCTCTCTGAGTGTGGGAAGGGATTCACTCAGTTGTCCCAACTAATGATACACCAGTGAGTTAACACTGGGGAGAGGCCGTTCACCTCTCTGAGTGTGGGAAGCGATTCACTCAGTTATCCCACCTGCTGATACACCAGCGAGTTCGCACTGGGGAGAGACCATTCACCTCTCTGAGTGTGGGAAGGGATTCACTCAGTTATCCTTCCTGCTGATACACCAGTGAGTTCACACTGGGGAGAGGCCGTTCACCTCTTTGAGTGTGGGAAGGGATTCACTCAGTTATCCCAGCTGCTGATACACCAGCGAGTTCACATTGGGGAGAGGCCGGTCACCTCTCTGAGTGTGGGAAGGGATTCATTCAGTTATCCCACCGACTGATACACCAGCGAGTTCACACTGGGGAGAGGCTGTTCACCTCTCTGAGTGTGGGAAGGGATTCACTTAGTTATCCCACCTGCTGATACACCAGCGAGTTCACACTGGGGAGAGGCCGTTCACCTGCTCTGAGTGTGGGAAGGGATTCACTCAGTTATCCTACCTGCTGACACAGCAATGAGTTCACACTGGGGAGAGACCGTTCACCTCTCTGAGTGTTGGAAGGGATTCACTCAGTTATCCCACCTGCTGATACACCAGTGAGTTCACACTGGGGAGAGACCGTTCACCTCTCTGAGTGTGGGAAGGGATTCACTCAGTTATCCCACCTGCTGATACACCAGTGAGTTAACACTGGGGAGAGGCCGTTCACTTCTCGGAGTGTGGGAAGCGATTCACTCAGTTATCCCACCTGCTGATACACCAGCGAGTTCACACTGGGGAGAGACCGTTCACCTCTCTGAGTGTGGGAAGGGATTCACTCAGTTATCCTACCTGCTGATACACCAGTGAGTTCACACTGGGTAGAGACTGTTCACCTCTCTGTGTGTGGGAAGGGATTCACTCAATTATCCCAGCATCTGATACACCAGCGAGTTCACACTGGGGAGAGACCGTTCACCTCTCTGAGTGTGGGAAGGGATTCACTCAGTTATCCCACCTGCTGATACACCAGTGAGTTCACACTGGGGAGAGGCCGTTCACCTCTCTGAGTGTGGGAAGGGATTCACTCAGTTACCCCACCTGCTGATACACCAGTGAGTTCACACTGGGGAGAGACCGTTCACCTCTCTGAGTGTGGGAAAGGATTCTCTCAGTTATCCCACCTGCTGATACACCAGCGAGGTCACACTGGGGAGAGACCGTTCAACTCTCTGAGTGTGGGAAGGGATTCACTCAGTTATCTCACCTGCTGATACACCAGCGATGTCACACTGGGGAGAGACCATTCACCTCTCTGAGTGTGGGAAGGGATTCACTCAGTTATCCCACCTGCTGATACACCAGTGAGTTAACACTGGGGAGAGGCCGTTCACCTCTCGGAGTGTGGGAAGCGATTCACTCAGTTATCCCACCTGCTGATACACCAGCGAGTTCACACTGGGGAGAGACCGTTCACCTCTCTGAGTGTGGGAAGGGATTCACTCAGTTATCCTACCTGCTGATACACCAGTGAGTTCACACTGGGGAGAGACTGTTCACCTCTCTGAGTGTGGGAAGGGATTCACTCAGTTATCCCACCATCTGATACACCAGCGAGTTCACAATGGGGAGAGACCGTTCACCTCTCTGAGTGTGGGAAGGGATCCACTCAGTTATCCCACCTGCTGATACACCAGCGAGGTCACACTGGGGAGAGACCGTTCACCTCTCTGAGTGTGGGAAGGGATTCACTCAGTTATCCCACCTGCTGATACACCAGCGACGTCACACTGGGGAGAGACCGTTCACCTCTCTGAGTGTGGGAAGGGATTCACTCAGTTATCCTTCCTGCTGATACACCAGTGAGTTCACACTGGGGAGAGGCCGTTCACCTCTTTGAGTGTGGGAAGGGATTCACTCAGTTATCCCAGCTGCTGATACACCAGCGAGTTCACATTGGGGAGAGGCCGGTCACCTCTCTGAGTGTGGGAAGGGATTCATTCAGTTATCCCACCGACTGATACACCAGCGAGTTCACACTGGGGAGAGGCTGTTCACCTGCTCTGAGTGTGGGAAGGGATTCACTCAGTTATCCTACCTGCTGACACAGCAATGAGTTCACACTGGGGAGAGACCGTTCACCTCTCTGAGTGTTGGAAGGGATTCACTCAGTTATCCCACCTGCTGATACACCAGTGAGTTCACACTGGGGAGAGACCGTTCACCTCTCTGAGTGTGGGAAGGGATTCACTCAGTTATCCCACCTGCTGATACACCAGTGAGTTAACACTGGGGAGAGGCCGTTCACTTCTCGGAGTGTGGGAAGCGATTCACTCAGTTATCCCACCTGCTGATACACCAGCGAGTTCACACTGGGGAGAGACCGTTCACCTCTCTGAGTGTGGGAAGGGATTCACTCAGTTATCCTACCTGCTGATACACCAGTGAGTTCACACTGGGTAGAGACTGTTCACCTCTCTGTGTGTGGGAAGGGATTCACTCAATTATCCCAGCATCTGGTACACCAGCGAGTTCACACTGGGGAGAGACCGTTCACCTCTCTGAGTGTGGGAAGGGATTCACTCAGTTATCCCACCTGCTGATACACCAGTGAGTTCACACTGGGGAGAGGCCGTTCACCTCTCTGAGTGTGGGAAGGGATTCACTCAGTTACCCCACCTGCTGATACACCAGTGAGTTCACACTGGGGAGAGACCGTTCACCTCTCTGAGTGTGGGAAAGGATTCTCTCAGTTATCCCACCTGCTGATACACCAGCGAGGTCACACTGGGGAGAGACCGTTCAACTCTCTGAGTGTGGGAAGGGATTCACTCAGTTATCTCACCTGCTGATACACCAGCGATGTCACACTGGGGAGAGACCATTCACCTCTCTGAGTGTGGGAAGGGATTCACTCAGTTATCCCACCTGCTGATACACCAGTGAGTTAACACTGGGGAGAGGCCGTTCACCTCTCGGAGTGTGGGAAGCGATTCACTCAGTTATCCCACCTGCTGATACACCAGCGAGTTCACACTGGGGAGAGACCGTTCACCTCTCTGAGTGTGGGAAGGGATTCACTCAGTTATCCTACCTGCTGATACACCAGTGAGTTCACACTGGGGAGAGACTGTTCACCTCTCTGAGTGTGGGAAGGGATTCACTCAGTTATCCCACCATCTGATACACCAGCGAGTTCACAATGGGGAGAGACCGTTCACCTCTCTGAGTGTGGGAAGGGATCCACTCAGTTATCCCACCTGCTGATACACCAGCGAGGTCACACTGGGGAGAGACCGTTCACCTCTCTGAGTGTGGGAAGGGATTCACTCAGTTATCCCACCTGCTGATACACCAGCGACGTCACACTGGGGAGAGACCGTTCACCTCTCTGAGTGTGGGAAGGGATTCACTCAGATATCCTACCTGCTGATACACCAGTGAGTTCACACTGGGGAGAGACCGTTCACCTCTCTGAGTGTGGGAAGGGATTCACTCAGTTATCCCACCTGCGGATACACCAGCGAGTTCACACTGGGGAGAGGCCGTTCACCTCTCTGAGTGTGGGAAGGGATTCACTCAGTTATCCCACCTGCTGATACACCAGCGAGGTCACATTGGGGAGAGGCCGTTCACCTCTCTGAGTGTGGGAAGGGATTCACTCAGTTATCCCAACTGCTCAAACACCAGCCAGTTCACACTGGGGAGAGACCGTTCACCTCTCTGAGTGTGGGAAGGGATTCACTCAGTTATCCCAACGACTAATGCACCAGCGAGTTCACACTGGGGAGAGGCTGTTCACCTCTCTGAGTGTGGAGAGGGATTCACTTAGTTATCCCACCTACTGATATACCAGTGAGTTCACACTGGGGAGAGACCGTTCACCTCTCTGAGTGTGGGAAGGGATTCACGCAGTTACCCCACCTGCTGATACACCAGTGAGTTCACACTGGGGAGAGACTGTTCACCTCTCTGAGTGTGGGAAGGGATTCACTCAGTTATCCCACCTGCTGATACACCAGTGAGTTCACACTGGAGAGAGACCGTTCACCTCTCTGAGTGTGGGAAGGGATTCACTCAGTTATCCCACCTACTGATACACCAGCGAGTTCACACTGGGGAGAGACCGTTCACCTCTCTGAGTGTTGGAAGGGATGCACTCAATTATCCCACCATCTGATACACCAGCGAGTTCACACTGGGGAGAGACCGTTCACCTCTCTGAGTGTGGGAAGGGATTCACTCAGTTATCCCACCTGCTGATACACCAGTCAGTTCACACTGGGGAGAGGCCGTTCACCTCTCTGAGTGTGGGAAGGGATTCACTCAGTTATCTCACCTGCTGATACACCAGCGAGGTCACACTGGGGAGAGACCGTTCACCTCTCTGAGTGTGGGAAGGGATTCACGCAGTTACCCCACCTGCTGATACACCAGTGAGTTCACACTGGGGAGAGACTGTTCACCTCTCTGTGTGTGGGAAGGGATTCACTCAGTTATCCCACCTGCTGATACACCAGTGAGTTCACACTGGAGAGGGACCGTTCACCTCTCTGAGTGTGGGAAGGGATTCACTCACTTATCCCACCTACTGATACACCAGCGAGTTCACACTGGGGAGAGACCGTTCACCTCTCTGAGTGTTGGAAGGGATTCACTCAGTTATCCCACCTGCTGATACACCAGTGAGTTCACACTGGGGAGAGACCGTTCACCTCTCTGCGTGTGGGAAGGGATTCACTCAGTTATCCCACCTGCTGATACACCAGTGAGTTAACACTGGGGAGAGGCCGTTCACTTCTCGGAGTGTGGGAAGCGATTCACTCAGTTATCCCACCTGCTGATACACCAGCGAGTTCACACTGGGGAGAGACCGTTCACCTCTCTGAGTGTGGGAAGGGATTCACTCAGTTATCCTACCTGCTGATACACCAGTGAGTTCACACTGGGTAGAGACTGTTCACGTCTCTGTGTGTGGGAAGGGATTCACTCAATTATCCCACCATCTGATACACAAGCGAGTTCACACTGGGGAGAGGCCGTTCACCTCTCTGAGTGTGGGAAGGGATTCACTCAGTTACCCCACCTGCTGATACACCAGTGAGTTCACACTGGGGAGAGACCGTTCACCTCTCTGAGTGTGGGAAAGGATTCACTCAGTTATCCCACCTGCTGATACACCAGCGAGGTCACACTGGGGAGAGACCGTTCAACTCTCTGAGTGTGGAAAGGGATTCACTCAGTTATCTCACCTGCTGATACACCAGCGATGTCACACTGGGGAGAGACCGTTCACCTCTCTGAGTGTGGGAAGGGATTCACTCAGTTATCCCACCTGCTGATACACCAGTGAGTTAACACTGGGGAGAGGCCGTTCACCTCTCGGAGTGTTGGAAGCGATTCACTCAGTTATCCCACCATCTGATACACCAGCGAGTTCACACTGGGGAGAGACCGTTCACCTCTCTGAGTGTGGGAAGGGATTCACTCAGTTATCCCACCATCTGATACACCAGCGAGTTCACACTGGGGAGAGACCGTTCACCTCTCTGAGTGTGGGAAGGGATCCACTCAGTTATCCCACCTGCTGATACACCAGCGAGGTCACACTGGGGAGAGACCGTTCACCTCTCTGAGTGTGGGAAGGGATTCACTCAGTTATCCCACCTGCTGATACACCAGCGACGTCACACTGGGGAGAGAACGTTCACCTCTCTGAGTGTGGGAAGGGATTCACTCAGTTATCCCACCTGCTGATACACCAGCGAGGTCACATTGGGGAGAGGCCGTTCACCTCTCTGAGTGTGGGAAGGGATTCACTCAGTTATCCCACCTGCTCAAACACCAGCCAGTTCACACTGGGGAGAGACCGTTCACCTCTCTGAGTGTGGGAAGGGATTCACTCAGTTATCCCACCGACTAATGCACCAGCGAGTTCACACTGGGGAGAGGCTGTTCACCTCTCTGAGTGTGGGGAGGGATTCACTTAGTTATCCCACCTACTGATACACCAGCGAGGTCACACTGGGGAGAGACCGTTCACCTCTCTGAGTGTGGGAAGGGATTCACGCAGTTACCCCACCTGCTGATACACCAGTGAGTTCACACTGGGGAGAGACTGTTCACCTCTCTGAGTGTGGGAAGGGATTCACTCAGTTATCCCACCTGCTGATACACCAGTGAGTTCACACTGGAGAGAGACCGTTCACCTCTCTGAGTGTGGGAAGGGATTCACTCAGTTATCCCACCTACTGATACACCAGCGAGTTCACACTGGGGAGAGACCGTTCACCTCTCTGAGTGTTGGAAGGGATTCACTCAGTTATCCCACCTGCTGATACACCAGTGAGTTCACACTGGGGAGAGACCGTTCACCTCTCTGAGTGTGGGAAGGGATTCACTCAGTTATCCCACCTGCTGATACACCAGTGAGTTAACACTGGGGAGAGGCCGTTCACTTCTCGGAGTGTGGGAAGCGATTCACTCAGTTATCCCACCTGCTGATACACCAGCGAGTTCACACTGGGGAGAGACCGTTCACCTCTCTGAGTGTGGGAAGGGATTCACTCAGTTATCCTACCTGCTGATACACCAGTGTGTTCACACTGGGTAGAGACTGTTCACCTCTATGTGTGTTGGAAGGGATTCACTCAATTATCCCACCATCTGATACACCAGCGAGTTCACACTGGGGAGAGACCGTTCACCTCTCTGAGTGTGGGAAGGGATTCACTCAGTTATCCCACCTGCTGATACACCAGTCAGTTCACACTGGGGAGAGGCCGTTCACCTCTCTGAGTGTGGGAAGGGATTCACTCAGTTATCTCACCTGCTGATACACCAGCGAGGTCACACTGGGGAGAGACCGTTCACCTCTCTGAGTGTGGGAAGGGATTCACTCAGTTATCCCACCTGCTGATACACCAGTGAGTTCACACTGGAGAGAAACCGTTCACCTCTCTGAGTGTGGGAAGGGATTCACTCAGTTATCCCACCTACTGATACACCAGCGAGTTCACACTGGGGAGAGACCGTTCACCTCTCTGAGTGTTGGAAGGGATTCACTCAGTTATCCCACCTGCTGATACACCAGTGAGTTCACACTGGGGAGAGACCGTTCACCTCTCTGAGTGTGGGAAGGGATTCACTCAGTTATCCCACCTGCTGATACACCAGTGAGTTAACACTGGGGAGAGGCCGTTCACTTCTCGGAGTGTGGGAAGCGATTCACTCAGTTATCCCACCTGCTGATACACCAGCGAGTTCACACTGGGGAGAGACCGTTCACCTCTCTGAGTGTGGGAAGGGATTCACTCAGTTATCCCACCTGCTGATACACCAGCGAATTCACACTGGGGAGAGACTGTTTACCTCTCTGAGTGTGGGAAGAGATTCACGCAGTTATCCCACCTGCTGATACACCAGCGAGTTCACACTGGGGAGAGACTGTTCACCTCTCTGAGTGTGGGAAGGGATTCACTCAGTTATCCCACCTGCTGATACACCAGTGAGTTAACACTGGGGAGAGGCCGTTCACCTCTCGGAGTGTTGGAAGCGATTCACTCAGTTATCCCACCATCTGATACACCAGCGAGTTCACACTGGGGAGAGACCGTTCACCTCTCTGAGTGTGGGAAGGGATTCACTCAGTTATCCCACCATCTGATACACCAGCGAGTTCACACTGGGGAGAGACCGTTCACCTCTCTGAGTGTGGGAAGGGATCCACTCAGTTATCCCACCTGCTGATACACCAGCGAGGTCACACTGGGGAGAGACCGTTCACCTCTCTGAGTGTGGGAAGGGATTCACTCAGTTATCCCACCTGCTGATACACCAGCGAGGTCACATTGGGGAGAGGCCGTTCACCTCTCTGAGTGTGGGAAGGGATTCACTCAGTTATCCCACCTGCTCAAACACCAGCCAGTTCACACTGGGGAGAGACCGTTCACCTCTCTGAGTGTGGGAAGGGATTCACTCAGTTATCCCACCGACTAATGCACCAGCGAGTTCACACTGGGGAGAGGCCGTTCACCTCTCTGAGTGTGGGAAGGGATTCACTCAGTTATCCCACCTGCTGATACACCAGTGAGTTCACACTGGAGAGAGACCGTTCACCTCTCTGAGTGTGGGAAGGGATTCACTCAGTTATCCCACCTACTGATACACCAGCGAGTTCACACTGGGGAGAGACCGTTCACCTCTCTGAGTGTGGGAAGGGATTCACTCAGTTATCCCACCGACTGATACACCAGCGAGTTCACACTGGGGAGAGGCCGTTCACCTCTCTGAGTGTGGGAAGGGATTCACTCAGTTATCCCACCTGCTGATACACCAGCGAGTTCACACTGGGGAGAGACCGTTCACCTCTCTGAGTGTGGGAAAGGATTCACTCAGTTATCCCACCTGCTGATACACCAGCGAGGTCACACTGGGGAGAGACCGTTCACCTCTCTGAGTGTGGGAAGGGATTCACTCAGTTATCCCACCTGCTGATACAGCAGTGAGTTCACACTGGGGAGAGACCGTTCACCTCTCTGAGTGTGGGAAGGGATTCACTCAGTTATCCCACCTGCTGATACACCAGCGAGATCACACTGGGGAGAGGCCGTTCACCTATCTGATAGTTGGAAGGGATTCACTCAGTTATCCCACCTGCTGATACACCAGTGAGTTAACACTGGGGAGAGGCCGTTCACCTCTCTGAGTGTGGGAAGCGATTCACTCAGTTATCCCACCTGCTGATACACCAGTGAGTTCACACTGGGGAGAGACTGTTCACCTCTCTGAGTGTGGGAACGGATTCAATCAGTTATCCCACCTGCTGATACACCAGCGAGGTCACACTGTGGAGAGACCGTTCACCTCTCTGAGTGTGGGAAGAGATTCACTCAGTTATCCCACCTACTGATACACCAGCGAGTTCACACTGGAGAGAGACCGTTCACCTCTCTGAGTGTGGGAAGGGATTCACTCAGTTATCCCACCGACTGATACACCAGCGAGTTCACACTGGGGAGAGACTGTTCACCTCTCTGAGTGTGGGAAGGGATTCACTCAGTTATCCCACCGACTGTTACACCAGCGAGGTCACACTGGGGAGAGACCGTTCACCTCTCTCAGTGTGAGGTAGGATTCACTCAGTTATCCCACCTACTGATACACCAGCGAGTTCACACTGGGGAGAGGCCGTTCACCTCTCTGAGTGTGGGAAGGGATTCACTCAGTTATCCCACCTGCTGATACACCAGCGAGGTCACACTGGGGAGAGACCGTTCACCTTTCTGAGTGTGGGAAAGGATTCACTCAGTTATCCCACCTGCTGATACACCAGCGAGGTCACACTGGGGAGAGACCGTTCACCTCTCTGAGAGTGGGAAGGGACTCAC
Source organism: Pristiophorus japonicus (assembly GCF_044704955.1). Lineage (NCBI taxonomy): Eukaryota > Metazoa > Chordata > Chondrichthyes > Pristiophoridae > Pristiophorus > Pristiophorus japonicus. The sequence goes on along the minus strand of NW_027252166.1, from coordinate 964,672 downwards.
TCAGTTATCCCACCTGCTGATACACCAGTGAGTTCACACTGGGGAGAGACAGTTCACCTCTCTGAGTGTTGGAAGGGATTCACTCAGTTATCCCACCTGCTGATACAGCAGTGAGTTCACACTGGGGAGAGACCGTTCACCTCTCTGAGTGTGGGAAGGGATTCACTCAGTTGTCCCACCATCTGATACACCAGCGAGTTCACACTGGGGAGAGACCGTTCACCTCTCTGAGTGTGGGAAGGGATTCACTCCGTTATCCCACCTGCTGATACACCAGTGAGTTCACACTGGGGAGAGGCCATTCACCTCTCTGAATGTGGGAAGGGATTCACTCAGTTATCCCACATGCCGATACACGAGCGAGTTCACACTGGGGAGAGACCGTTCACCTCTCTGACTGTGGGAAGGGATTCACTCAGTTATCCCACCTGCGGATACACCAGCGAGTTCACACTGGGGAGAGGCCGTTCACCTCTCTGAGTGTGGGAAGGGAATCACTCAGTTATCCCACCTGCTGATACACCAGCGAGGTCACATTGGGGAGAGGCCGTTCACCTCTCTGAGTGTGGGAAGGGATTCACTCAGTTATCCCACCTGCTCAAACACCAGCCAGTTCACACTGGGGAGAGACCGTTCACCTCTCTGAGTGTGGGAAGGGATTCACTCAGTTATCCCACCGACTAATGCACCAGCGAGTTCACACTGGGAAGAGGCTGTTCACCTCTCTGAGTGTGGGGAGGGATTCACTTAGTTATCCCACCTACTGATACACCAGTGAGTTCACACTGGGGAGAGACCGTTCACCTCTCTGAGTGTGGGAAGGGATTCACTCAGTTATCTCACCTGCTGATACACCAGCGAGGTCACACTGGGGAGAGACCGTTCATTACTCTGAGTGTGGGAAGGGATTCACGCAGTTACCCCACCTGCTGATACACCAGTGAGTTCACACTGGGGAGAGACTGTTCACCTCTCTGAGTGTGGGAAGTGATTCACTCAGTTATCCCACCTGCTGATACACCAGTGAGTTCACACTGGAGAGAGACCGTTCACCTCTCTGAGTGTGGGAAGGGATTCACTCAGTTATCCCACCTGCTGATACACCAGCGAGTTCACACTGGGGAGAGGCCGTTCACCTCTCTGAGTGTGGGAAGGGATTCACTCAGTTATCCCACCTGCTGATACACCAGCGAGTTCACACTGGGGAGAGACCGTTCACCTCTCTGAGTGTGGGAAGGGATTCACTCAGTTACCCCACCTGCTGATACACCAGTGAGTTCACACTGGGGAGAGACCGTTCACCTCTCTGAGTGTGGGAAAGGATTCACTCAGTTATCCCACCTGCTGATACACCAGCGAGGTCACACTGGGGAGAGACCGTTCAACTCTCTGAGTGTGGAAAGGGATTCACTCAGTTATCTCACCTGCTGATACACCAGCGATGTCACACTGGGGAGAGACCGTTCACCTCTCTGAGTGTGGGAAGGGATTCACTCAGTTATCCCACCTGCTGATACACCAGTGAGTTAACACTGGGGAGAGGCCGTTCACCTCTCGGAGTGTTGGAAGCGATTCACTCAGTTATCCCACCATCTGATACACCAGCGAGTTCACACTGGGGAGAGACCGTTCACCTCTCTGAGTGTGGGAAGGGATTCACTCAGTTATCCCACCATCTGATACACCAGCGAGTTCACACTGGGGAGAGACCGTTCACCTCTCTGAGTGTGGGAAGGGATCCACTCAGTTATCCCACCTGCTGATACACCAGCGAGGTCACACTGGGGAGAGACCGTTCACCTCTCTGAGTGTGGGAAGGGATTCACTCAGTTATCCCACCTGCTGATACACCAGCGACGTCACACTGGGGAGAGAACGTTCACCTCTCTGAGTGTGGGAAGGGATTCACTCAGTTATCCCACCTGCTGATACACCAGCGAGGTCACATTGGGGAGAGGCCGTTCACCTCTCTGAGTGTGGGAAGGGATTTACTCAGTTATCCCACCTGCTCAAACACCTGCCAGTTCACACTGGGGAGAGACCGTTCACCTCTCTGAGTGTGGGAAGGGATTCACTCAGTTATCCCACCGACTAATGCACCAGCGAGTTCACACTGGGGAGAGGCTGTTCACCTCTCTGAGTGTGTGGAGGGATTCACTTAGTTATCCCACCTACTGATACACCAGCGAGGTCACACTGGGGAGAGACCGTTCACCTCTCTGAGTGTGGGAAGGGATTCACTCAGTTATCCCACCTGCTGATACACCAGTGAGTTCACACTGGGGAGAGACCGTTCACCTCTCTGAGTGTGGGAAGGGATTCACTCAGTTATCCCACCTGCTGATACACCAGTGAGTTAACACTGGGGAGAGGCCGTTCACTTCTCGGAGTGTGGGAAGCGATTCACTCAGTTATCCCACCTGCTGATACACCAGCGAGTACACACTGGGGAGAGACCGTTCACCTCTCTGAGTGTGGGAAGGGATTCACTCAGTTATCCTACCTGCTGATACACCAGTGAGTTCACACTGGGTAGAGACTGTTCACCTCTCTGTGTGTTGGAAGGGATTCACTCAATTATCCCACCATCTGATACACCAGCGAGTTCACACTGGGGAGAGACCGTTCACCTCTCTGAGTGTGGGAAGGGATTCACTCAGTTATCCCACCTGCTGATACACCAGTCAGTTCACACTGGGGAGAGGCCGTTCACCTCTCTGAGTGTGGGAAGGGATTCACTCAGTTATCTCACCTGCTGATACACCAGCGAGGTCACACTGGGGAGAGACCGTTCACCTCTCTGAGTGTGGGAAGGGATTCACGCAGTTACCCCACCTGCTGATACACCAGTGAGTTCACACTGGGGAGAGACTGTTCACCTCTCTGAGTGTGGGAAGGGATTCACTCAGTTATCCCACCTGCTGATACACCAGTGAGTTCACACTGGAGAGAGACCGTTCACCTCTCTGAGTGTGGGAAGGGATTCACTCAGTTATCCCACCTACTGATACACCAGCGAATTCACACTGGGGAGAGACCGTTCACCTCTCTGAGTGTTGGAAGGGATTCACTCAGTTATCCCACCTGCTGATACACCAGTGAGTTCACACTGGGGAGAGACCGTTCACCTCTCTGAGTGTGGGAAGGGATTCACTCAGTTATCCCACCTGCTGATACACCAGTGAGTTAACACTGGGGAGAGGCCGTTCACTTCTCGGAGTGTGGGAAGCGATTCACTCAGTTATCCCACCTGCTGATACACCAGCGAGTTCACACTGGGGAGAGACCGTTCACCTCTCTGAGTGTGGGAAGGGATTCACTCAGTTATCCCACCTGCTGATACACCAGCGAATTCACACTGGGGAGAGACTGTTTACCTCTCTGAGTGTGGGAAGAGATTCACGCAGTTATCCCACCTGCTGATACACCAGCGAGTTCACACTGGGGAGAGACCGTTCACCTCTCTGAGTGTGGGAAGGGATTCACTCAGTTATCCCACCTGCTGATACACCAGTGAGTTAACACTGGGGAGAGGCCGTTCACCTCTCGGAGTGTTGGAAGCGATTCACTCAGTTATCCCACCATCTGATACACCAGCGAGTTCACACTGGGGAGAGACCGTTCACCTCTCTGAGTGTGGGAAGGGATTCACTCAGTTATCCCACCATCTGATACACCAGCGAGTTCACACTGGGGAGAGACCGTTCACCTCTCTGAGTGTGGGAAGGGATCCACTCAGTTATCCCACCTGCTGATACACCAGCGAGGTCACACTGGGGAGAGACCGTTCACCTCTCTGAGTGTGGGAAGGGATTCACTCAGTTATCCCACCTGCTGATACACCAGCGAGGTCACATTGGGGAGAGGCCGTTCACCTCTCTGAGTGTGGGAAGGGATTCACTCAGTTATCCCACCTGCTCAAACACCAGCCAGTTCACACTGGGGAGAGACCGTTCACCTCTCTGAGTGTGGGAAGGGATTCACTCAGTTATCCCACCGACTAATGCACCAGCGAGTTCACACTGGGGAGAGGCCGTTCACCTCTCTGAGTGTGGGAAGGGATTCACTCAGTTATCCCACCTGCTGATACACCAGTGAGTTCACACTGGAGAGAGACCGTTCACCTCTCTGAGTGTGGGAAGGGATTCACTCAGTTATCCCACCTACTGATACACCAGCGAGTTCACACTGGGGAGAGACCGTTCACCTCACTGAGTGTGGGAAGGGATTCACTCAGTTATCCCACCGACTGATACACCAGCGAGTTCACACTGGGGAGAGGCCGTTCACCTCTCTGAGTGTGGGAAGGGATTCACTCAGTTATCCCACCTGCTGATACACCAGCGAGTTCACACTGGGGAGAGACCGTTCACCTCTCTGAGTGTGGGAAAGGATTCACTCAGTTATCCCACCTGCTGATACACCAGCGAGGTCACACTGGGGAGAGACCGTTCACCTCTCTGAGTGTGGGAAGGGATTCACTCAGTTATCCCACCTGCTGATACAGCAGTGAGTTTTGACTGGGGAGAGACCGTTCACCTCTCTGAGTGTGGGAAGGGATTCACTCAGTTATCCCACCTGCTGATACACCAGCGAGATCACACTGGGGAGAGGCCGTTCACCTATCTGATAGTTGGAAGGGATTCACTCAGTTATCCCACCTGCTGATACACCAGTGAGTTAACACTGGGGAGAGGCCGTTCACCTCTCTGAGTGTGGGAAGCGATTCACTCAGTTATCCCACCTGCTGATACACCAGCGAGTTCGCACTGAGGAAAGACCATTCACCTCTCTGAGTGTGGGAAGGGATTCACTCAGTTATCCTACCTGCTGATACACCAGTGAGTTCACACTGGGGAGAGACTGTTCACCTCTCTGAGTGTGGGAACGGATTCAATCAGTTATCCCACCTGCTGATACACCAGCGAGGTCACACTGTGGAGAGACCGTTCACCTCTCTGAGTGTGGGAAGAGATTCACTCAGTTATCCCACCTACTGATACACCAGCGAGTTCACACTGGAGAGAGACCGTTCACCTCTCTGAGTGTGGGAAGGGATTCACTCAGTTATCCCACCGACTGATACACCAGCGAGTTCACACTGGGGAGAGACTGTTCACCTCTCTGAGTGTGGGAAGGGATTCACTCAGTTATCCCACCGACTGTTACACCAGCGAGGTCACACTGGGGAGAGACCGTTCACCTCTCTCAGTGTGAGGTAGGATTCACTCAGTTATCCCACCTACTGATACACCAGCGAGTTCACACTGGGGAGAGGCCGTTCACCTCTCTGAGTGTGGGAAGGGATTCACTCAGTTATCCCACCTGCTGATACACCAGCGAGGTCACACTGGGGAGAGACCGTTCACCTTTCTGAGTGTGGGAAAGGATTCACTCAGTTATCCCACCTGCTGATACACCAGCGAGGTCACACTGGGGAGAGACCGTTCACCTCTCTGAGAGTGGGAAGGGACTCACTCAGTTATCCCACCTGCTGATACACCAGTGAGTTCACACTGGGGAGAGACAGTTCACCTCTCTGAGTGTTGGAAGGGATTCACTCAGTTATCCCACCTGCTGATACAGCAGTGAGTTCACACTGGGGAGAGACCGTTCACCTCTCTGAGTGTGGGAAGGGATTCACTCAGTTGTCCCACCATCTGATACACCAGCGAGTTCACACTGGGGAGAGACCGTTCACCTCTCTGAGTGTGGGAAGGGATTCACTCCGTTATCCCACCTGCTGATACACCAGTGAGTTCACACTGGGGAGAGGCCATTCACCTCTCTGAATGTGGGAAGGGATTCACTCAGTTATCCCACATGCTGATACACGAGCGAGTTCACACTGGGGAGAGACCGTTCACCTCTCTGACTGTGGGAAGGGATTCACTCAGTTATCCCACCTGCGGATACACCAGCGAGTTCACACTGGGGAGAGGCCGTTCACCTCTCTGAGTGTGGGAAGGGAATCACTCAGTTATCCCACCTGCTGATACACCAGCGAGGTCACATTGGGGAGAGGCCGTTCACCTCTCTGAGTGTGGGAAGGGATTCACTCAGTTATCCCACCTGCTCAAACACCAGCCAGTTCACACTGGGGAGAGACCGTTCACCTCTCTGAGTGTGGGAAGGGATTCACTCAGTTATCCCACCGACTAATGCACCAGCGAGTTCACACTGGGAAGAGGCTGTTCACCTCTCTGAGTGTGGGGAGGGATTCACTTAGTTATCCCACCTACTGATACACCAGTGAGTTCACACTGGGGAGAGACCGTTCACCTCTCTGAGTGTGGGAAGGGATTCACTCAGTTATCTCACCTGCTGATACACCAGCGAGGTCACACTGGGGAGAGACCGTTCACCTCTCTGAGTGTGGGAAGGGATTCACGCAGTTACCCCACCTGCTGATACACCAGTGAGTTCACACTGGGGAGAGACTGTTCACCTCTCTGAGTGTGGGAAGTGATTCACTCAGTTATCCCACCTGCTGATACACCAGTGAGTTCACACTGGAGAGAGACCGTTCACCTCTCTGAGTGTGGGAAGGGATTCACTCAGTTATCCCACCTGCTGATACACCAGCGAGTTCACACTGGGGAGAGGCCGTTCACCTCTCTGAGTGTGGGAAGGGATTCACTCAGTTATCCCACCTGCTGATACACCAGCGAGTTCACACTGGGGAGAGACCGTTCACCTCTCTGAGTGTGGGAAAGGATTCACTCAGTTATCCCACCTGCTGATACACCAGCGAGGTCACGCTGGGGAGAGACCGTTCACCTCTCTGAGTGTGGGAAGGGATTCACTCAGTTATCTCACCTGCTGATACACCAGCGAGGTCACACTGGGGAGAGACCTTTCACCTCTCTGAGTGTGGGAAGGGATTCACGCAGTTACCCCACCTGCTGATACACCAGTGAGTTCACACTGGGGAGAGACCGTTCACCTCTCTGAGTGTGGGAAGGGATTCACTCAGTTATCCCACCTGCTGATACACCAGCGAGGTCACACTGGGGAGAGGCCGTTCACCTCTCTGAGTGTTGGAAGGGATTCACTCAGTTATCCCACCTGCTGATACACCAGTGAGTTAACACTGGGGAGAGGCCGTTCACCTCTCTGAGTGTGGGAAGCGATTCACTCAGTTATCCCACCTGCTGACACAGCAGCGAGTTCGCACTGGGGAGAGACCATTCACCTCTCTGAGTGTGGGAAGGGATTCACTCAGTTATCCTTCCTGCTGATACACCAGTGAGTTCACACTGGGGAGAGACTGTTCACCTCTCTGAGTGTGGGAACGGATTCAATCAGTTATCCCACCTGCTGATACACCAGCGAGGTCACACTGGGGAGAGACCGTTCACCTCTCTGAGTGTGGGAAGAGATTCACTCAGTTATCCCACCTGCTGATACACCATAAAGTTCACACTGGAGAGAGACCGTTCACCTCTCTAAATGTGGGAAGGGATTCACTCAGTTATCCAACCGACTGATACACCAGCGAGTTCACACTGGGGAGAGACTGTTCACCTCTCTGAGTGTGGGAAGGGATCCACTCAGTTATCCCACCGACTGATACACCAGCGAGGTCACACTGGGGAGAGACCGTTCACCTCTCTCAGGGTGAGGTAGGATTCACTCAGTTATCCCACCTACTGATACACCAGCGAGTTCACACTGGGGAGAGGCCGTTCACCTCTCTGAGTGTGTGAAGGGATTCACTCAGTTATCCCACCTGCTGATACACCAGCGAGGTCACACTGGGGAGAGACCGTTCACCTTTCTGAGTGTGGGAAAGGATTCACTCAGTTATCCCACCTGCTGATACACCAGCGAGGTCACACTGGGGAGAGACCGTTCACCTCTCTGAGAGTGGGAAGGGACTCACTCAGTTATCCCACCTGCTGATACACCAGTGAGTTCACACTGGGGAGAGACAGTTCACCTCTCTGAGTGTTGGAAGGGATTCACTCAGTTATCCCACCTGCTGATACAGCAGTGAGTTCACACTGGGGAGAGACCGTTCACCTCTCTGAGTGTGGGAAGGGATTCACTCAGTTGTCCCACCATCTGATACACCAGCGAGTTCACACTGGGGAGAGACCGTTCACCTCTCTGAGTGTGGGAAGGGATTCACTCCGTTATCCCACCTGCTGATACACCAGTGAGTTCACACTGGGGAGAGGCCATTCACCTCTCTGAATGTGGGAAGGGATTCACTCAGTTATCCCACATGCTGAGACACGAGCGAGTTCACACTGGGGAGAGACCGTTCACCTCTCTGACTGTGGGAAGGGATTCACTCAGTTATCCCACCTGCGGATACACCAGCGAGTTCACACTGGGGAGAGGCCGTTCACCTCTCTGAGTGTGGGAAGGGAATCACTCAGTTATCCCACCTGCTGATACACCAGCGAGGTCACATTGGGGAGAGGCCGTTCACCTCTCTGAGTGTGGGAAGGGATTCACTCAGTTATCCCACCTGCTCAAACACCAGCCAGTTCACACTGGGGAGAGACCGTTCACCTCTCTGAGTGTGGGAAGGGATTCACTCAGTTATCCCACCGACTAATGCACCAGCGAGTTCACACTGGGAAGAGGCTGTTCACCTCTCTGAGTGTGGGGAGGGATTCACTTAGTTATCCCACCTACTGATACACCAGTGAGTTCACACTGGGGAGAGACCGTTCACCTCTCTGAGTGTGGGAAGGGATTCACTCAGTTATCTCACCTGCTGATACACCAGCGAGGTCACACTGGGGAGAGACCGTTCACCTCTCTGAGTGTGGGAAGGGATTCACGCAGTTACCCCACCTGCTGATACACCAGTGAGTTCACACTGGGGAGAGACTGTTCACCTCTCTGAGTGTGGGAAGTGATTCACTCAGTTATCCCACCTGCTGATACACCAGTGAGTTCACACTGGAGAGAGACCGTTCACCTCTCTGAGTGTGGGAAGGGATTCACTCAGTTATCCCACCTGCTGATACACCAGCGAGTTCACACTGGGGAGAGGCCGTTCACCTCTCTGAGTGTGGGAAGGGATTCACTCAGTTATCCCACCTGCTGATACACCAGCGAGTTCACACTGGGGAGAGACCGTTCACCTCTCTGAGTGTGGGAAAGGATTCACTCAGTTATCCCACCTGCTGATGCACCAGCGAGGTCACGCTGGGGAGAGACCGTTCACCTCTCTGAGTGTGGGAAGGGATTCACTCAGTTATCTCACCTGCTGATACACCAGCGAGGTCACACTGGGGAGAGACCTTTCACCTCTCTGAGTGTGGGAAGGGATTCACGCAGTTACCCCACCTGCTGATACACCAGTGAGTTCACACTGGGGAGAGACCGTTCACCTCTCTGAGTGTGGGAAGGGATTCACTCAGTTATCCCACCTGCTGATACACCAGCGAGGTCACACTGGGGAGAGGCCGTTCACCTCTCTGAGTGTTGGAAGGGATTCACTCAGTTATCCCACCTGCTGATACACCAGTGAGTTAACACTGGGGAGAGGCCGTTCACCTCTCTGAGTGTGGGAAGCGATTCACTCAGTTATCCCACCTGCTGATACAGCAGCGAGTTCGCACTGGGGAGAGACCATTCACCTCTCTGAGTGTGGGAAGGGATTCACTCAGTTATCCTTCCTGCTGATACACCAGTGAGTTCACACTGGGGAGAGACTGTTCACCTCTCTGAGTGTGGGAACGGATTCAATCAGTTATCCCACCTGCTGATACACCAGCGAGGTCACACTGGGGAGAGACCGTTCACCTCTCTGAGTGTGGGAAGAGATTCACTCAGTTATCCCACCTGCTGATACACCATAAAGTTCACACTGGAGAGAGACCGTTCACCTCTCTAAATGTGGGAAGGGATTCACTCAGTTATCCAACCGACTGATACACCAGCGAGTTCACACTGGGGAGAGACTGTTCACCTCTCTGAGTGTGGGAAGGGATCCACTCAGTTATCCCACCGACTGATACGCCAGCGAGGTCACACTGGGGAGAGACCGTTCACCTCTCTCAGGGTGAGGTAGGATTCACTCAGTTATCCCACCTACTGATACACCAGCGAGTTCACACTGGGGAGAGGCCGTTCACCTCTCTGAGTGTGTGAAGGGATTCACTCAGTTATCCCACCTGCTGATACACCAGCGAGGTCACACTGGGGAGAGACCGTTCACCTTTCTGAGTGTGGGAAAGGATTCACTCATTTACCCCACCTGCTGATACACCAGTGAGTTCACACTGGGGAGAGACTGTTCACCTCTCTGAGTGTGGGAAGTGATTCACTCAGTTATCCCACCTGCTGATACACCAGTGAGTTCACACTGGAGAGAGACCGTTCACCTCTCTGAGTGTGGGAAGGGATTCACTCAGTTATCCCACCTGCTGATACACCAGCGAGTTCACACTGGGGAGAGGCCGTTCACCTCTCTGAGTGTGGGAAGGATTCACTCAGTTATCCCACCTGCTGATACACCAGCGAGTTCACACTGGGGAGAGACCGTTCACCTCTCTGAGTGTGGGAAAGGATTCACTCAGTTATCCCACCTGCTGATACACCAGCGAGGTCACGCTGGGGAGAGACCGTTCACCTCTCTGAGTGTGGGAAGGGATTCACTCAGTTATCTCACCTGCTGATACACCAGCGAGGTCACACTGGGGAGAGACCTTTCACCTCTCTGAGTGTGGGAAGGGATTCACTCAGTTATCCCACCGACTGATACACCAGCGAGGTCACACTGGGGAGAGACCGTTCACCTCTCTCAGGGTGAGGTAGGATTCACTCAGTTATCCCACCTACTGATACACCAGCGAGTTCACACTGGGGAGAGGCCGTTCACCTCTCTGAGTGTGTGAAGGGATTCACTCAGTTATCCCACCTGCTGATACACCAGCGAGGTCACACTGGGGAGAGACCGTTCACCTTTCTGTGTGTGGGAAAGGATTCACTCAGTTATCCCACCTGCTGATACACCAGCGAGGTCACACTGGGGAGAGACCGTTCACCTTTCTGAGTGTGGGAAAGGATTCACTCAGTTATCCCACCTGCTGATACACCAGCGAGGTCACACTGGGGAGAGACCGTTCGCCTCTCTGAGTGTGGGAAGGGATTCACTCAGTTATCCCACCGACTGATACACCAGCGAGTTCACACTGGGGAGAGGCTGTTCACCTCTCTGTGTGTTGGAAGGGATTCACTCAGTTATCCCACCTACTGATACACCTGTGAGTTCACACTGGGGAGAGGCCGTTCACCTCTCTGAGTGTGGGAAGGGATTCACTCAGTTATCCCACCTGCTGATACACCAGTGAGTTCACATTGGGGAGAGGCCGTTCACCTCTCTGAGTGTGGGAAGGGATTCACTCACTTATCCCACTACTGATACACCAGGGAGTTCACACTGCGGAGAGACCGTTCACCTCTCTGAGTGTGGGAAGGAATTCACTCAGTTATCCCACCTGCTGATACACCAGCGAGTTCACACTGGGGAGAGACTGTTCACCTCTCAGAGTGTGGGAAGGGATTCACTCAGTTATCCCACCTGCTGATACACCAGCGAGGTCACACTGGGGAGAGACCGTTCACCTCTCTGAGTGTGGGAAGGGATTCACTCAGTTATCCCACCTGCTGATACACCAGCGAGGTCACACTGGGGAGAGACCGTTCACCTCTCTGAGTGTGGGAAGGGATTCACGCAGTTACCCCACCTGCTGATACACCAGCGAGTTCACACTGGGGAGAGGCCGTTCACCTCTCTGAGTGTGGGAAGGGACTCGCTCAGTTATCCCACCTGGTGATACACCAGCGAGTTCACACTGGGGAGAGACCGTTCACCTCTCTGAGTGTGGGAAGGGATTCACTCAGTTATCCCACCTGCTGATACAAAAGCGAGTTCACACTAGGGAGAGACCGTTCACCTCTTTGAGTGTGGGAAGGGATTCACTAAGTTATCCCACCTGCTGATACACCAGCGAGGTCACACTGGGGAGTGACCGTTCACCTCTCTGAGTGTGGGAAGGGATTCACTCAGTTATCCCACCTGCGGATACACCAGCGAGTTCACACTGGGGAGAGGCCGTTTACCTCTCTGAGTGTGGGAAGAGATTCACTCAGTTATCCCACCTGCTGATACACCAGCTAGTTCACACTGGGGAGAGACCGTTCACCTCTCTGAGTGTGGGAAGGGATTCACTCAGTTATCCCACCTGCTGATACACCAGCGAGGTCACACTGGGGAGAGACCGTTCACTTCTCTGAGTGTGGGAAGGGATTCACTCAGTTATCCAACCTGCGGATACACCAGCGAGTTCACACTGGGGAGAGGCCGTTCACCTCTCTGAGTGTGGGAAGAGATTCAATCAGTTATCCCACCTGCTGATACACCAGCGAGTTCACACTGGGGAGAGACCGTTCACCTCTCTGAGTGTGGGAAGGGATTCACTCAGTTATCCCACCTTCTGATACACCAGCGAGGTCACACTGGGGAGAGACCGTTCACTTCTCTGAGTGTGGGAAGGGATTCACTCAGTTATCCCACCTGCGGATACACCAGCGAGTTCACACTGAGGAGAGGCCGTTCACCTCTCTGAGTGTGGGAAGAGATTCACTCAGTTATCCCAACTGCTGACACACCAGCGAGTTCACACTGGGGAGAGTCTGTTCACCTCTCTGAGTGTGGGAAGGGATGCACTCAGTTATCCCACCTGCTGATACACCAGCGAGTTCACACTGGGGAGAGGCCGTTCACCTCTCTGAGTGTGGGAAGGGATTCACTCAGTTATCCCACCTGCTGATACACCAGCGAGGTCACACTGGGGAGAGACCGTTCACCTCTCTGAGTGTGGGAAGGGATTCACTCAGTTATCTCACCTGCTGATACACCAGCGAGGTCACTCTGGGGAGAGACCGTTCACCTCTCTGTGTGTGGGAAGGGATTCATGCATTTACCCCACCTGCTGATACACCAGTGAGTTCACACTGGGGAGAAACTGTTCACCTCTCTGAGTGTGGGAAGGGATTCACTCAGTTATCCCACCTGCTGATACACCAGTGAGTTCACAATGGGGAGAGACCGTTCACCTCTCTGAGTGTGGGAAGGGATTCACTCAGTTATCCCACCTACTGATACACCAGCGAGTTCACACTGGGGAGAGACCGTTCACCTCTCTGAGTGTGGGAAGAGATTCACTCAGTTATCCCATCTACTGATACAAGAGCGAGTTCACACTGGGGAGAGACCGTTCACCTCTCTGAGTGTGGGAAGGGATTCACTCAGTTATCCCACCGACTGATACACCAGCGAGTTCACACTGGGGAGAGACCGTTCACCTCTCTGTGTGTGGGAAGGGATTCACTCAGTTATCCCACCTGCTGATACACCAGCGAGTTCACACTGGGGAGAGACCGTTCACCTCTCTGTGTGTTGGAAGGGATTCACTCAGTTATCCCACCTGCTGATACACCAGTGCGTTCACACTGGGGAGAGGCCGTTCACCTCTCTGAGTGTGGGAAGGGATTCACTCACTTATCCCACCTACTGATACACCAGTGAGTTCACACTGGGGAGAGACAGTTCACTTCTCTGAGTGTGGGAAGGGATTCACTCAGTTATCCCACCTGCTGATACACCAGCGTGTTCACACTGAGGAGACACCGTTCACCTCTCTAAGTGTGGGAAGGGATTCACTCAGTTATCCCACCTGCTGATACACCAGCGAGGTCACACTGGGGAGAGGCCGTTCACCTCTCTGAGTGTGGGAAGGGATTCACGCAGTTACCCCACCTGCTGATACACCAGCGAGTTCACGCTGGGGAGAGGCCGTTCACCCCTCTGTGTGTGGAAAGGGACTCACTCAGTTATCCCACCTGCTGATACACCAGCGAGGTCACACTGGGGAGAGGCCGTTCACCTCTCTGAGTGTGGGAACGGATTCACTCAGTTATCCCACCGACTGATACACCAGCGAGTTCACACTGGGGAGAGGCTGTTCACCTCTCTGAGTGTGGGGAGGGATTCACTCAGTTATCCCACCTGCTGATACACCAGCGAGGTCACACTGGGGAGAGACCGTTCACCTCTCTGAGTGTGGGAAGGGATTCACTCAGTTATCCCACCTGCTGATACACCAGCGAGGTCACACTGGGGAGAGACCGTTCACTTCTCTGAGTGTGGGAAGGGATTCACTCAGTTATCCAACCTGCGGATACACCAGCGAGTTCACACTGGGGAGAGACCGTTCACCTCTCTGAGTGTGGGAAGGGATTCACTCAGTTATCCCACCTGCTGATACACCAGCGAGGTCACACTGGGGAGAGACCGTTCACTTCTCTGAGTATGGGAAGGGATTCACTCAGTTATCCCACCTGCGGATACACCAGCGAGTTCACACTGGGGAGAGGCCGTTTACCTCTCTGAGTGTGGGAAGAGATTCACTCAGTTATCCCACCTGCTGATACACCAGCTAGTTCACACTGGGGAGAGACCGTTCACCTCTCTGAGTGTGGGAAGGGATTCACTCAGTTATCCCACCTGCTGATACACCAGCGAGGTCACACTGGGGAGAGACCGTTCACTTCTCTGAGTGTGGGAAGGGATTCACTCAGTTATCCAACCTGCGGATACACCAGCGAGTTCACACTGGGGAGAGGCCGTTCACCTCTCTGAGTGTGGGAAGAGATTCAATCAGTTATCCAACCTGCTGATACACCAGCGAGTTCACACTGGGGAGAGACCGTTCACCTCTCTGAGTGTGGGAAGGGATTCACTCAGTTATCCCACCTGCTGATACACCAGCGAGGTCACACTGGGGAGAGACCGTTCACTTCTCTGAGTGTGGGAAGGGATTCACTCAGTTATCCCACCTGCGGATACACCAGCGAGTTCACACTGGGGAGAGGCCGTTCACCTCTCTGAGTGTGGGAAGAGATTCACTCAGTTATCCTTCCTGCTGATACACGAGTGAGTTCACACTGGGGAGAGACTGTTCACCTCTCTGAGTGTGGGAACGGATTCAATCATTATCCCACCTGCTGATACACCAGCGAGGTCACACTGGGGAGAGACCGTTCACCTCTCTGAGTGTGGGAAGAGATTCACTCAGTTATCCCACCTACTGATAGACCATAAAGTTCACACTGGAGGGAGACCGTTCACCTCTCTAAATGTGGGAAGGGATTCACTCAGTTATCCCACCGACTGATACACCAGCGAGTTCACACTGGGGAGAGACTGTTCACCTCTCTGAGTGTGGGAAGGGATTCACTCAGTTATCCCACCGACTGATACACCAGCGAGGTCACACTGGGGAGAGACCGTTCACCTCTCTCAGGGTGAGGGAGGATTCACTCAGTTATCCCACCTACTGATACACCAGCGAGTTCACACTGGGGAGAGGCCGTTCACCTCTCTGAGTGTGTGAAGGGATTCACTCAGTTATCCCACCTGCTGATACACCAGCGAGGTCACACTGGGGAGAGACCGTTCACCTTTCTGAGTGTGGGAAAGGATTCACTCAGTTATCCCACCTGCTGATACACCAGCGAGGTCACACTGGGGAGAGACCGTTCACCTTTCTGAGTGTGGGAAAGGATTCACTCAGTTATCCCACCTGCTGATACACCAGCGAGGTCACACTGGGGAGAGACCGTTCACCTCTCTGAGTGTGGGAAGGGATTCACTCAGTTATCCCACCGACTGATACACCAGCGAGTTCACACTGGGGAGAGGCTGTTCACCTCTCTGTGTGTTGGAAGGGATTCACTCAGTTATCCCACCTACTGATACACCAGTGAGTTCACACTGGGGAGAGGCCGTTCACCTCTCTGAGTGTGGGAAGGGATTCACTCAGTTATCCCACCTGCTGATACACCAGTGAGTTCACATTGGGGAGAGGCCGTTCACCTCTCTGAGTGTGGGAAGGGATTCACTCACTTATCCCACTACTGATACACCAGGGAGTTCACACTGCGGAGAGACCGTTCACCTCTCTGAGTGTGGGAAGGGATTCACTCAGTTATCCCACCTGCTGATACACCAGCGAGTTCACACTGGGGAGAGACTGTTCACCTTTCAGAGTGTGGGAAGGGATTCACTCAGTTATCCCACCTGCTGATACACCAGCGAGGTCACACTGGGGAGAGACCGTTCACCTCTCTGAGTGTGGGAAGGGATTCACTCAGTTATCCCACCTGCTGATACACCAGCGAGGTCACACTGGGGAGAGACCGTTCACCTCTCTGAGTGTGGGAAGGGATTCACTCAGTTATCCCACCTGCTGATACACCAGCGAGTTCACACTGGGGAGAGACCGTTCACTTCTCTGAGTGTGGGAAGGGATTCACTCAGTTATCCCACCTGCTGATACACCAGCGAGGTCACACTGGGGAGAGGCCGTTCACCTCTCTGAGTGTGGGAAGGGATTCACGCAGTTACCCCACCTGCTGATACACCAGCGAGTTCACACTGGGGAGAGGCCGTTCACCTCTCTGAGTGTGAAAGGGACTCACTCAGTTATCCCACCTGGTGATACACCAGCGAGTTCACACTGGGGAGAGACCGTTCACCTCTCTGAGTGTGGGAAGGGATTCACTCAGTTATCCCACCTGCTGATACAAAAGCGAGTTCACACTAGGGAGAGACCGTTCACCTCTTTGAGTGTGGGAAGGGATTCACTCAGTTATCCCACCTGCTGATACACCAGCGAGGTCACACTGGGGAGTGACCGTTCACCTCTCTGAGTGTGGGAAGGGATTCACTCAGTTATCCCACCTGCGGATACACCAGCGAGTTCACACTGGGGAGAGGCCGTTTACCTCTCTGAGTGTGGGAAGAGATTCACTCAGTTATCCCACCTGCTGATACACCAGCTAGTTCACACTGGGGAGAGACCGTTCACCTCTCTGAGTGTGGGAAGGGATTCACTCAGTTATCCCACCTGCTGATACACCAGCGAGGTCACACTGGGGAGAGACCGTTCACTTCTCTGAGTGTGGGAAAGGATTCACTCAGTTATCCAACCTGCGGATACACCAGCGAGTTCACACTGGGGAGAGGCCGTTCACCTCTCTGAGGGTGGGAAGAGATTCAATCAGTTATCCCACCTGCTGATACACCAGCGAGTTCACACTGGGGAGAGACCGTTCACCTCTCTGAGAGTGGGAAGGGATTCACTCAGTTATCCCACCTGCTGATACACCAGCGAGGTCACACTGGGGAGAGACCGTTCACTTCTCTGAGTGTGGGAAGGGATTCACTCAGTTATCCCACCTGCGGATACACCAGCGAGTTCACACTGGGGAGAGTCTGTTCACCTCTCTGAGTGTGGGAAGGGATTCACTCAGTTATCCCACCTGCTGATACACCAGCGAGTTCACACTGGGGAGAGGCCGTTCACCTCTCTGAGTGTGGGAAGGGATTCACTCAGTTATCCCACCTGCTGATACACCAGCGAGGTCACACTGGGGAGAGACCGTTCACCTCTCTGAGTGTGGGAAGGGATTCACTCAGTTATCTCACCTGCTGATACACCAGCGAGGTCACTCTGGGGAGAGACCGTTCACCTCTCTGAGTGTGGGAAGGGATTCATGCAGTTACCCCACCTGCTGATACACCAGTGAGTTCACACTGGGGAGAAACTGTTCACCTCTCTGAGTGTGGGAAGGGATTCACTCAGTTATCCCACCTGCTGATACACCAGTGAGTTCACAATGGGGAGAGACCGTTCACCTCTCTGAGTGTGGGAAGGGATTCACTCAGTTATCCCACCGACTGATACACCAGCGAGTTCACACTGGGGAGAGACCGTTCACCTCTCTGTGTGTGGGAAGGGATTCACTCAGTTATCCCACCTGCTGATACACCAGCGAGTTCACACTGGGGAGAGACCGTTCACCTCTCTGTGTGTTGGAAGGGATTCACTCAATTATCCCACCTGCTGATACACCAGTGCGTTCACACTGGGGAGAGGCCGTTCACCTCTCTGAGTGTGGGAAGGGATTCACTCACTTATCCCACCTACTGATACACCAGTGAGTTCACACTGGGGAGAGACAGTTCACTTCTCTGAGTGTGGGAAGGGATTCACTCAGTTATCCCACCTGCTGATACACCAGCGTGTTCACACTGAGGAGACACCGTTCACCTCTCTAAGTGTGGGAAGGGATTCACTCAGTTATCCCACCTTCTGATACACCAGCGAGGTCACACTGGGGAGAGGCCGTTCACCTCTCTGTGTGTGGGAAGGGATTCACGCAGTTACCCCACCTGCTGATACACCAGCGAGTTCACGCTGGGGAGAGGCCGTTCACCCCTCTGTGTGTGGGAAGGGACTCACTCAGTTATCCCACCTGGTGATACACCAGCGAGTTCACACTGGGGAGAGACCGTTCACCTCTCTGAGTGTGGGAAGGGATTCACTCAGTTATCCCACCTGTTGATACACCAGCGAGGTCACACTGGGGAGAGGCCGTTCACCTCTCTGAGTGTGGGAACGGATTCACTCAGTTATCCCACCGACTGATACACCAGCGAGTTCACACTGGGGAGAGGCTGTTCACCTCTCTGAGTGTGGGGAGGGATTCACTCAGTTATCCCACCTGCTGATACACCAGCGAGGTCACACTGGGGAGAGACCGTTCACCTCTCTGAGTGTGGGAAGGGATTCACTCAGTTATCCCACCTGCTGATACACCAGCGAGGTCACACTGGGGAGAGACCGTTCACTTCTCTGAGTGTGGGAAGGGATTCACTCAGTTATCCAACCTGCGGATACACCAGCGAGTTCACACTGGGGAGAGACCGTTCACCTCTCTGAGTGTGGGAAGGGATTCACTCAGTTATCCCACCTACTGATACACCAGCGAGTTCACACTGGGGAGAGACCGTTCACCTCTCTGAGTGTGGGAAGGGATTCACTCAGTTATCCCACCTGCTGATACACCAGCGAGGTCACACTGGGGAGAGACCGTTCACTTCTCTGAGTATGGGAAGGGATTCACTCAGTTATCCCACCTGCGGATACACCAGCGAGTTCACACTGGGGAGAGGCCGTTTACCTCTCTGAGTGTGGGAAGAGATTCACTCAGTTATCCCACCTGCTGATACACCAGCTAGTTCACACTGGGGAGAGACCGTTCACCTCTCTGAGTGTGGGAAGGGATTCACTCAGTTATCCCACCTGCTGATACACCAGCGAGGTCACACTGGGGAGAGACCGTTCACTTCTCTGAGTGTGGGAAGGGATTCACTCAGTTATCCCACCTACTGATACACCAGCGAGTTCACACTGGGGAGAGACCGTTCACCTCTCTGAGTGTGGGAAGAGATTCACTCAGTTATCCCAACTGCTGACACACCAGCGAGTTCACACTGGGGAGGGTCTGTTCACCTCTCTGAGTGTGGGAAGGGATTCACTCAGTTATCCCACCTGCTGATACACCAGCGAGTTCAAACTGGGGAGAGGCCGTTCACCTCTCTGAGTGTGGGAAGGGATTCACTCAGTTATCCCACCTGCTGATACACCAGCGAGGTCACACTGGGGAGAGACCGTTCACCTCTCTGAGTGTGGGAAGGGATTCACTCAGTTATCTCACCTGCTGATACACCAGCGAGGTCACTCTGGGGAGAGACCGTTCACCTCTCTGAGTGTGGGAAGGGATTCATGCAGTTACCCCACCTGCTGATACACCAGTGAGTTCACACTGGGGAGAAACTGTTCACCTCTCTGAGTGTGGGAAGGGATTCACTCAGTTATCCCACCTGCTGATACACCAGTGAGTTCACAATGGGGAGAGACCGTTCACCTCTCTGAGTGTGGGAAGGGATTCACTCAGTTATCCCACCTACTGATACACCAGCGAGTTCACACTGGGGAGAGACCGTTCACCTCTCTGAGTGTGGGAAGAGATTCACTCAGTTATCCCATCTACTGATACAAGAGCGAGTTCACACTGGGGAGAGACCGTTCACCTCTCTGTGTGTTGGAAGGGATTCACTCAGTTATCCCACCTGCTGATACACCAGTGCGTTCACACTGGGGAGAGGCCGTTCACCTCTCTGAGTGTGGGAAGGGATTCACTCACTTATCCCACCTACTGATACACCAGTGAGTTCACACTGGGGAGAGACAGTTCACTTCTCTGAGTGTGGGAAGGGATTCACTCAGTTATCCCACCTGCTGATACACCAGCGAGTTCACACTGAGGAGACACCGTTCACCTCTCTGAGTGTGGGAAGGGATTCACTCAGTTATCCCACCTGCTGATACACCAGCGAGGTCACACTGGGGAGAGACCGTTCACTTCTCTGAGTGTGGGAAGGGATTCACTCAGTTATCCAACCTGCGGATACACCAGCGAGTTCACACTGGGGAGAGACCGTTCACCTCTCTGAGTGTGGGAAGGGATTCACTCAGTTATCCCACCTACTGATACACCAGCGAGTTCACACTGGGGAGAGACCGTTCACCTCTCTGAGTGTGGGAAGGGATTCACTCAGTTATCCCACCTGCTGATACACCAGCGAGGTCACACTGGGGAGAGACCGTTCACTTATCTGAGTATGGGAAGGGATTCACTCAGTTATCCCACCTGCGGATACACCAGCGAGTTCACACTGGGGAGAGACCGTTCACCTCTCTGAGTGTGGGAAGAGATTCACTCAGTTATCCCACCTGCTGATACACCAGCGAGTTCACACCGGGGAGAGACCGTTCACCTCTCTGAGTGTTGGAAGGGATTCACTCAGTTACCCCACCTACTGATACACCAGCGAGTTCACACTGGGGAGAGACCGTTCACCTCTCTGAGTGTGGGAAGGGATTCACTCAGTTATCCCACCTGCGGATACACCAGCGAGTTCACACTGGGGAGAGGCCGTTCACCTCTCTGAGTGTGGGAAGAGATTCACTCAGTTATCCCAACTGCTGACACACCAGCGAGTTCACACTGGGGAGAGTCTGTTCACCTCTCTGAGTGTGGGAAGGGATTCACTCAGTTATCCCACCTGCTGATACACCAGCGAGTTCACACTGGGGAGAGGCCGTTCACCTCTCTGAGTGTGGGAAGGGATTCACTCAGTTATCCCACCTGCTGATACACCAGCGAGGTCACACTGGGGAGAGGCCGTTCACCTCTCTGAGTGTGGGAAGGGATTCACTCAGTTATCCCACCGACTGATACACCAGCGAGTTCACACTGGGGAGAGACCGTTCACCTCTCTGAGTGTGGGAAGGGATTCACTCAGTTATCTCACCTGCTGATACACCAGCGAGGTCACTCTCGGGAGAGACCGTTCACCTCTCTGAGTGTGGGAAGTGATTCACTCAGTTATCCCACCGACTGATACACCAGCGATTTCACACTGGGGAGAGACCGTTCACCTCTCTGTGTGTGGGAAGGGATTCACTCAGTTATCCCACCTGCTGATACACCAGCGAGTTCACACTGGGGAGAGACCGTTCACCTCTCTGTGTGTTGGAAGGGATTCACTCAGTTATCCCACCTGCTGATACACCAGTGCGTTCACACTGGGGAGAGGCGGTTCACCTCTCTGAGTGTGGGAAGGGATTCACTCACTTATCCCACCTACTGATACACCAGTGAGTTCACACTGGGGAGAGACAGTTCACCTCTCTGAGTGTGGGAAGGGATTCACTCAGTTATCCCACCTGCTGATACCCCAGCGAGTTCACACTGAGGAGACACCGTTCACCTCTCTGAGTGTGGGAACGGATTCACTCAGTTATCCCACCAGCTGATACACCAGCGAGGTCACTCTGGGGAGAGGCCGTTCACCTCTCTGAGTGTGGGAAGGGATTCACGCAGTTACCCCACCTGCTGATACACCAGCGAGTTCACGCTGGGGAGAGGCCGTTCACCCCTCTGAGTGTGGGAAGGGACTCACTCAGTTATCCCACCTGGTGATACACCAGCGAGTTCACACTGGGGAGAGACCGTTCACCTCTCTGAGTGTGGGAAGGGATTCACTCAGTTATCCCACCTGCTGATACAACAGCGAGTTCACACTCGGGAGAGATCGTTCACCTCTCTGAGTGTGGGAAGGGATTCACTCAGTTATCCCACCTGCTGATACACCAGCGAGTTCACACTGGGGAGAGACCGTTCACCTCTCTGAGTGTGGGAAGGGATTCACTCAGTTATCCCACCTGCTGATAGACCAGCGAGGTCACCCTGGGGAGAGACCGTTCACTTCCCTGAGTGTGGGAAGGGATTCACTCAGTTATCCCACCTGCGGATACACCAGCGAGTTCACACTGGGGAGAGGCCGTTCACCTCTCTGAGTGTGGGAAGAGTTTCACTCAGTTATCCCACCTGCTGATACACCAGCGAGTTCACACTGGGGAGAGACTGTTCACCTCTCTGAGTGTGGGAAGGGATTCACTCAGTTATCCCACCTGCGGATACACCAGCGAGTTCACACTGGGGAGAGACCGTTCACCTCTCTGAGTGTGGGAAGGGATTCACTCAGTTATCCCACCTGCTGATACACCAGCGAGTTCACACTGGGGAGAGACCGTTCACCTCTCTGAGTGTGGGAAGGGATTCACTCAGTTATCTCACCTGCTGATACACCAGCGAGGTCACATTGGGGAGAGGCCGTTCACCTCTCTGAGTGTGGGAAGGGATTCACTCAGTTATCCCACCTGCTGATACACCAGCGAGGTCACACTGGGGAGAGACCGTTCACCTCTCTGAGTGTGGGGAGGGATTCACTTAGTTATCCCACCTGCTGATACACCAGCGACTTCACACTGGGGATAGGCCGTTCACCTGCTCTGAGTGTGGGAAGGGATTCACTCAGTTATCCCAGCTACTGGTACACCAGCGAGTTCACATTGGGGAGAGACCGTTCACCTCTCTGAGTGTGGGAAGGGATTCACTCAGTTATCCCACCGACTGATACACCAGCGAGTTCACACTGGGGAGAGGCCGTTCACCTCTCTGAGTGTGGGAAGGTATTCACTCAGTTATCCCACCTGCTGTTACGCCAGCGAGTTCACACTGGGGAGAGACCGTTCACCTCTCTGAGTGTGGGAAGGGATTCACTCAGTTATCCCACCTGCTGATACACCACCGAGTTCACACTGGGGAGAGACCGTTCACCTCTCTGAGTGTGGGAAGGGATTCACTCAGTTATCCCACCTGCTGATACACCAGTGAGTTCACAATGGGGAGAGACCGTTCACCTCTCTGAATGTGGGAAGGGATTCACTCAGTTATCCCACCTACTGATACACCAGCGAGTTCACACTGGGGAGAGACCGTTCACCTCTCTGAGTGTGGGAAGGGATTCACTCAGTTATCCCACCGACTGATACACCAGCGAGTTCACACTGGGGAGAGACCGTTCACCTCTCTGTGTGTGGGAAGGGATTCACTCAGTTATCCCACCTGCTGATACACCAGCGAGTTCACACTGGGGAGAGACCGTTCACCTCTCTGTGTGTTGGAAGGGATTCACTCAGTTATCCCACCTGCTGATACACCAGTGCGTTCACACTGGGGAGAGGCCGTTCACCTCTCTGAGTGTGGGAAGGGATTCACTCACTTATCCCACCTACTGATACACCAGTGAGTTCACACTGGGGAGAGACAGTTCACTTCTCTGAGTGTGGGAAGGGATTCACTCAGTTATCCCACCTGCTGATACACCAGCGAGTTCACACTGAGGAGACACCGTTCACCTCTCTGAGTGTGGGAAGGGATTCACTCAGTTATCCCACCGACTGATACACCAGCGAGTTCACGCTGGGGAGAGGCCGTTCACCCCTCTGTGTGTGGGAAGGGACTCACTCAGTTATCCCACCTGGTGATACACCAGCGAGTTCACACTGGGGAGAGACCGTTCACCTCTCTGAGTGTGGGAAGGGATTCACTCAGTTATCCCACCTGCTGATACACCAGCGAGGTCACACTGGGGAGAGGCCGTTCACCTCTCTGAGTGTGGGAACGGATTCACTCAGTTATCCCACCGACTGATACACCAGCGAGTTCACACTGGGGAGAGGCTGTTCACCTCTCTGTGTGTGGGGAGGGATTCACTCAGTTATCCCACCTGCTGATACACCAGCGAGGTCACACTGGGGAGAGACCGTTCACCTCTCTGAGTGTGGGAAGGGATTCACTCAGTTATCCCACCTGCTGATACACCAGCGAGGTCACACTGGGGAGAGACCGTTCACTTCTCTGAGTGTGGGAAGGGATTCACTCAGTTATCCAACCTGCGGATACACCAGCGAGTTCACACTGGGGAGAGACCGTTCACCTCTCTGAGTGTGGGAAGGGATTCACTCAGTTATCCCACCTACTGATACACCAGCGAGTTCACACTGGGGAGAGACCGTTCACCTCTCTGAGTGTGGGAAGGGATTCACTCAGTTATCCCACCTGCTGATACACCAGCGAGGTCACACTGGGGAGAGACCGCTCACTTCTCTGAGTATGGGAAGGGATTCACTCAGTTATCCCACCTGCGGATACACCAGCGAGTTCACACTGGGGAGAGACCGTTCACCTCTCTGAGTGTGGGAAGAGATTCACTCAGTTGTCCCACCTGCTGATACACCAGCGAGTTCACACCGGGGAGAGACCGTTCACCTCTCTGAGTGTTGGAAGGGATTCACTCAGTTACCCCACCTACTGATACACCAGCGAGTTCACACTGGGGAGAGACCGTTCACCTCTCTGAGTGTGGGAAGGGATTCACTCAGTTATCCCACCTGCGGATACACCAGCGAGTTCACACTGGGGAGAGGCCGTTCACCTCTCTGAGTGTGGGAAGAGATTCACTCAGTTATCCCAACTGCTGACACACCAGCGAGTTCACACTGGGGAGAGTCTGTTCACCTCTCTGAGTGTGGGAAGGGATTCACTCAGTTATCCCACCTGCTGATACACCAGCGAGTTCACACTGGGGAGAGGCCGTTCACCTCTCTGAGTGTGGGAAGGGATTCACTCAGTTATCCCACCTGCTGATACACCAGCGAGGTCACACTGGGGAGAGGCCGTTCACCTCTCTGAGTGTGGGAAGGGATTCACTCAGTTATCCCACCGACTGATACACCAGCGAGTTCACACTGGGGAGAGACCGTTCACCTCTCTGAGTGTGGGAAGGGATTCACTCAGTTATCTCACCTGCTGATACTCCAGCGAGGTCACTCTCGGGAGAGACCGTTCACCTCTCTGAGTGTGGGAAGGGATTCACTCAGTTATCCCACCGACTGATTCACCAGCGATTTCACACTGGGGAGAGACCGTTCTCCTCTCTGTGTGTGGGAAGGGATTCACTCAGTTATCCCACCTGCTGATACACCAGCGAGTTCACACTGGGGAGAGACCGTTCACCTCTCTGTGTGTTGGAAGGGATTCACTCAGTTATCCCACCTGCTGATACACCAGTGAGTTCACACTGGGGAGAGGCGGTTCACCTCTCTGAGTGTGGGAAGGGATTCACTCACTTATCCCACCGACTGATACACCAGTGAGTTCACACTGGGGAGAGACAGTTCACCTCTCTGAGTGTGGGAAGGGATTCACTCAGTTATCCCACCTGCTGATACACCAGCGAGTTCACACTGAGGAGACACCGTTCACCTCTCTGAGTGTGGGAACGGATTCACTCAGTTATCCCACCTGCTGATACACCAGCGAGGTCACTCTGGGGAGAGGCCGTTCACCTCTCTGAGTGTGGGAAGGGATTCACGCAGTTACCCCACCTGCTGATACACCAGCGAGTTCACGCTGGGGAGAGGCCGTTCACCCCTCTGAGTGTGGGAAGGGACTCACTCAGTTATCCCACCTGGTGATACACCAGCGAGTTCACACTGGGGAGAGACCGTTCACCTCTCTGAGTGTGGGAAGGGATTCACTCAGTTATCCCACCTGCTGATACAACAGCGAGTTCACACTCGGGAGAGATCGTTCACCTCTCTGAGTGTGGGAAGGGATTCACTCAGTTATCCCACCTGCTGATACACCAGCGAGTTCACACTGGGGAGAGACCGTTCACCTCTCTGAGTGTGGGAAGGGATTCACTCAGTTATCCCACCTGCTGATAGACCAGCGAGGTCACCCTGGGGAGAGACCGTTCACTTCTCTGAGTGTGGGAAGGGATTCACTCAGTTATCCCACCTGCGGATACACCAGCGAGTTCACACTGGGGAGAGGCCGTTCACCTCTCTGAGTGTGGGAAGAGTTTCACTCAGTTATCCCACCTGCTGATACACCAGCGAGTTCACACTGGGGAGAGACTGTTCACCTCTCTGAGTGTGGGAAGGGATTCACTCAGTTATCCCACCTGCGGATACACCAGCGAGTTCACACTGGGGAGAGACCGTTCACCTCTCTGAGTGTGGGAAGGGATTCACTCAGTTATCCCACCATCTGATACACCAGCGAGTTCACACTGGGGAGAGACCGTTCACCTCTCTGAGTGTGGGAAGGGATTCACTCAGTTATCTCACCTGCTGATACACCAGCGAGGTCACATTGGGGAGAGGCCGTTCACCTCTCTGAGTGTGGGAAGGGATTCACTCAGTTATCCCACCTGCTGATACACCAGCGAGGTCACACTGGGGAGAGACCGTTCACCTCTCTGAGTGTGGGGAGGGATTCACTTAGTTATCCCACCTGCTGATACACCAGCGACTTCACACTGGGGATAGGCCGTTCACCTGCTCTGAGTGTGGGAAGGGATTCACTCAGTTATCCCAGCTACTGGTACACCAGCGAGTTCACATTGGGGAGAGACCGTTCACCTCTCTGAGTGTGGGAAGGGATTCACTCAGTTATCCCACCGACTGATACACCAGCGAGTTCACACTGGGGAGAGGCCGTTCACCTCTCTGAGTGTGGGAAGGTATTCACTCAGTTATCCCACCTGCTGATACGCCAGCGAGTTCACACTGGGGAGAGACCGTTCACCTCTCTGAGTGTGGGAAGGGATTCACTCTGTTATCCCACCTGCTGATACACCACCGAGTTCACACTGGGGAGAGACCGTTCACCTCTCTGAGTGTGGGAAGGGATTCACTCAGTTATCCCACCTGCTGATACACCAGTGAGTTCACAATGGGGAGAGACCGTTCACCTCTCTGAGTGTGGGAAGGGATTCACTCAGTTATCCCACCTACTGATACACCAGCGAGTTCACACTGGGTAGAGACCGTTCACCTCTCTGAGTGTGGGAAGAGATTCACTCAGTTATCCCATCTACTGATACAAGAGCGAGTTCACACTGGGGAGAGACCGTTCACCTCTCTGTGTGTGGGAAGGGATTCACTCAGTTATCCCACCGACTGATACACCAGCGAGTTCACACTGGGGAGAGACCGTTCACCTCTCTGTGTGTGGGAAGGGATTCACTCAGTTATCCCACCTGCTGATACACCAGCGAGTTCACACTGGTGAGAGACCGTTCACCTCTCTGTGTGTTGGAAGGGATTCACTCAGTTATCCCACCTGCTGATACACCAGTGCGTTCACACTGGGGAGAGGCCGTTCACCTCTCTGAGTGTGGGAAGGGATTCACTCACTTATCCCACCTACTGATACACCAGTGAGTTCACACTGGGGAGAGACAGTTCACTTCTCTGAGTGTGGGAAGGGATTCACTCAGTTATCCCACCTGCTGATACACCAGCGAGTTCACACTGAGGAGACACCGTTCACCTCTCTGAGTGTGGGAAGGGATTCACTCAGTTATCCCACCGACTGATACACCAGCGAGTTCACGCTGGGGAGAGGCCGTTCACCCCTCTGTGTGTGGGAAGGGACTCACTCAGTTATCCCACCTGGTGATACACCAGCGAGTTCACACTGGGGAGAGACCGTTCACCTCTCTGAGTGTGGGAAGGGATTCACTCAGTTATCCCACCTGCTGATACACCAGCGAGGTCACACTGGGGAGAGGCCGTTCACCTCTCTGAGTGTGGGAACGGATTCACTCAGTTATCCCACCGACTGATACACCAGCGAGTTCACACTGGGGAGAGGCTGTTCACCTCTCTGAGTGTGGGGAGGGATTCACTCAGTTATCCCACCTGCTGATACACCAGCGAGGTCACACTGGGGAGAGACCGTTCACCTCTCTGAGTGTGGGAAGGGATTCACTCAGTTATCCCACCTGCTGATACACCAGCGAGGTCACACTGGGGAGAGACCGTTCACTTCTCTGAGTGTGGGAAGGGATTCACTCAGTTATCCAACCTGCGGATACACCAGCGAGTTCACACTGGGGAGAGACCGTTCACCTCTCTGAGTGTGGGAAGGGATTCACTCAGTTATCCCACCTGCTGATACACCAGCGAGGTCACACTGGGGAGAGGCCGTTCACCTCTCTGAGTGTGGGAAGGGATTCACTCAGTTATCCCACCGACTGATACACCAGCGAGTTCACACTGGGGAGAGACCGTTCACCTCTCTGAGTGTGGGAAGGGATTCACTCAGTTATCTCACCTGCTGATACACCAGCGAGGTCACTCTCGGGAGAGACCGTTCACCTCTCTGAGTGTGGGAAGGGATTCACTCAGTTATCCCACCGACTGATACACCAGCGATTTCACACTGGGGAGAGACCGTTCACCTCTCTGTGTGTGGGAAGGGATTCACTCAGTTATCCCACCTGCTGATACACCAGTGAGTTCACACTGGGGAGAGGCGGTTCACCTCTCTGAGTGTGGGAAGGGATTCACTCACTTATCCCACCTACTGATACACCAGTGAGTTCACACTGGGGAGAGACAGTTCACCTCTCTGAGTGTGGGAAGGGATTCACTCAGTTATCCCACCTGCTGACACACCAGCGAGTTCACACTGAGGAGACACCGTTCACCTCTCTGAGTGTGGGAACGGATTCACTCAGTTATCCCACCTGCTGATACACCAGCGAGGTCACTCTGGGGAGAGGCCGTTCACCTCTCTGAGTGTGGGAAGGGATTCACGCAGTTACCCCACCTGCTGATACACCAGCGAGTTCACGCTGGGGAGAGGCCGTTCACCCCTCTGAGTGTGGGAAGGGACTCACTCAGTTATCCCACCTGGTGATACACCAGCGAGTTCACACTGGGGAGAGACCGTTCACCTCTCTGAGTGTGGGAAGGGATTCACTCAGTTATCCCACCTGCTGATACAACAGCGAGTTCACACTCGGGAGAGATCGTTCACCTCTCTGAGTGTGGGAAGGGATTCACTCAGTTATCCCACCTGCTGATACACCAGCGAGTTCACACTGGGGAGAGACCGTTCACCTCTCTGAGTGTGGGAAGGGATTCACTCAGTTATCCCACCTGCGGATACACCAGCGAGTTCACACTGGGGAGAGACCGTTCACCTCTCTGAGTGTGGGAAGGGATTCACTCAGTTATCCCACCTGCTGATACACCAGCGAGTTCACACTGGGGAGAGACCGTTCACCTCTCTGAGTGTGGGAAGGGATTCACTCAGTTATCTCACCTGCTGATACACCAGCGAGGTCACATTGGGGAGAGGCCGTTCACCTCTCTGAGTGTGGGAAGGGATTCACTCAGTTATCCCACCTGCTGATACACCAGCGAGGTCACACTGGGGAGAGACCGTTCACCTCTCTGAGTGTGGGGAGGGATTCACTTAGTTATCCCACCTGCTGATACACCAGCGACTTCACACTGGGGATAGGCCGTTCACCTGCTCTGAGTGTGGGAAGGGATTCACTCAGTTATCCCAGCTACTGGTACACCAGCGAGTTCACATTGGGGAGAGACCGTTCACCTCTCTGAGTGTGGGAAGGGATTCACTCAGTTATCCCACCGACTGATACACCAGTGAGTTCACAATGGGGAGAGACCGTTCACCTCTCTGAGTGTGGGAAGGGATTCACTCAGTTATCCCACCTACTGATACACCAGCGAGTTCACACTGGGTAGAGACCGTTCACCTCTCTGAGTGTGGGAAGAGATTCACTCAGTTATCCCATCTACTGATACAAGAGCGAGTTCACACTGGGGAGAGACCGTTCACCTCTCTGAGTGTGGGAAGGGATTCACTCAGTTATCCCACCGACTGATACACCAGCGAGTTCACACTGGGGAGAGACCGTTCACCTCTCTGTGTGTGGGAAGGGATTCACTCAGTTATCCCACCTGCTGATACACCAGCGAGTTCACACTGGGGAGAGACCGTTCACCTCTCTGTGTGTTGGAAGGGATTCACACAGTTATCCCACCTGCTGATACACCAGTGCGTTCACACTGGGGAGAGGCCGTTCACCTCTCTGAGTGTGGGAAGGGATTCACTCACTTATCCCACCTACTGATACACCAGTGAGTTCACACTGGGGAGAGACAGTTCACTTCTCTGAGTGTGGGAAGGGATTCACTCAGTTATCCCACCTGCTGATACACCAGCGAGTTCACACTGAGGAGACACCGTTCACCTCTCTGAGTGTGGGAAGGGATTCACTCAGTTATCCCACCGACTGATACACCAGCGAGTTCACGCTGGGGAGAGGCCGTTCACCCCTCTGTGTGTGGGAAGGGACTCACTCAGTTATCCCACCTGGTGATACACCAGCGAGTTCACACTGGGGAGAGACCGTTCACCTCTCTGAGTGTGGGAAGGGATTCACTCAGTTATCCCACCTGCTGATACACCAGCGAGGTCACACTGGGGAGAGGCCGTTCACCTCTCTGAGTGTGGGAACGGATTCACTCAGTTATCCCACCGACTGATACACCAGCGAGGTCACACTGGGGAGAGACCGTTCACCTCTCTGAGTGTGGGAAGGGATTCACTCAGTTATCCCACCTGGTGATACACCAGCGAGTTCACACTGGGGAGAGACCGTTCACCTCTCTGAGTGTGGGAAGGGATTCACTCAGTTATCCCACCTGCTGATACACCAGCGAGTTCACACTGGGGAGAGGCTGTTCACCTCTCTGAGTGTGGGGAGGGATTCACTCAGTTATCCCACCTGCTGATACACCAGCGAGGTCACACTGGGGAGAGACCGTTCACCTCTCTGAGTGTGGGAAGGGATTCACTCAGTTATCCCACCTGCTGATACACCAGCGAGGTCACACTGGGGAGAGACCGTTCACTTCTCTGAGTGTGGGAAGGGATTCACTCAGTTATCCAACCTGCGGATACACCAGCGAGTTCACACTGGGGAGAGACCGTTCACCTCTCTGAGTGTGGGAAGGGATTCACTCAGTTATCCCACCTGCTGATACACCAGCGAGGTCACACTGGGGAGAGACCGTTCACTTCTCTGAGTATGGGAAGGGATTCACTCAGTTATCCCACCTGCGGATACACCAGCGAGTTCACACTGGGGAGAGACCGTTCACCTCTCTGAGTGTTGGAAGGGATTCACTCAGTTACCCCACCTACTGATACACCAGCGAGTTCACACTGGGGAGAGACCGTTCACCTCTCTGAGTGTGGGAAGGGATTCACTCAGTTATCCCACCTGCGGATACACCAGCGATTTCACACTGGGGAGAGGCCGTTCACCTCTCTGAGTGTGGGAAGAGATTCACTCAGTTATCCCAACTGCTGACACACCAGCGAGTTCACACTGGGGAGAGTCTGTTCACCTCTCTGAGTGTGGGAAGGGATTCACTCAGTTATCCCACCTGCTGATACACCAGCGAGTTCACACTGGGGAGAGGCCGTTCACCTCTCTCAGTGTGGGAAGGGATTCACTCAGTTATCCCACCTGCTGATACACCAGCGAGGTCACACTGGGGAGAGGCCGTTCACCTCTCTGAGTGTGGGAAGGGATTCACTCAGTTATCCCACCGACTGATACACCAGCGAGTTCACACTGGGGAGAGACCGTTCACCTCTCTGAGTGTGGGAAGGGATTCACTCAGTTATCTCACCTGCTGATACACCAGCGAGGTCACTCTCGGGAGAGACCGTTCACCTCTCTGAGTGTGGGAAGGGATTCACTCAGTTATCCCACCGACTGATACACCAGCGATTTCACACTGGGGAGAGACCGTTCACCTCTCTGTGTGTGGGAAGGGATTCACTCAGTTATCCCACCTGCTGATACACCAGCGAGTTCACACTGGGGAGAGACCGTTCACCTCTCTGTGTGTTGGAAGGGATTCACTCAGTTATCCCACCTGCTGATACACCAGTGCGTTCACACTGGGGAGAGGCGGTTCACCTCTCTGAGTGTGGGAAGGGATTCACTCAGTTATCCCACCTGCGGATACACCAGCGATTTCACACTGGGGAGAGGCCGTTCACCTCTCTGAGTGTGGGAAGAGATTCACTCAGTTATCCCAACTGCTGACACACCAGCGAGTTCACACTGGGGAGAGTCTGTTCACCTCTCTGAGTGTGGGAAGGGATTCACTCAGTTATCCCACCTGCTGATACACCAGCGAGTTCACACTGGGGAGAGGCCGTTCACCTCTCTCAGTGTGGGAAGGGATTCACTCAGTTATCCCACCTGCTGATACACCAGCGAGGTCACACTGGGGAGAGGCCGTTCACCTCTCTGAGTGTGGGAAGGGATTCACTCAGTTATCCCACCGACTGATACACCAGCGAGTTCACACTGGGGAGAGACCGTTCACCTCTCTGAGTGTGGGAAGGGATTCACTCAGTTATCTCACCTGCTGATACACCAGCGAGGTCACTCTCGGGAGAGACCGTTCACCTCTCTGAGTGTGGGAAGGGATTCACTCAGTTATCCCACCGACTGATACACCAGCGATTTCACACTGGGGAGAGACCGTTCACCTCTCTGTGTGTGGGAAGGGATTCACTCAGTTATCCCACCTGCTGATACACCAGCGAGTTCACACTGGGGAGAGACCGTTCACCTCTCTGTGTGTTGGAAGGGATTCACTCAGTTATCCCACCTGCTGATACACCAGTGCGTTCACACTGGGGAGAGGCGGTTCACCTCTCTGAGTGTGGGAAGGGATTCACTCACTTATCCCACCTACTGATACACCAGTGAGTTCACACTGGGGAGAGACAGTTCACCTCTCTGAGTGTGGGAAGGGATTCACTCAGTTATCCCACCTGCTGATACACCAGCGAGTTCACACTGAGGAGACACCGTTCACCTCTCTTAGTGTGGGAACGGATTCACTCAGTTATCCCACCTGCTGATACACCAGCGAGGTCACTCTGGGGAGAGGCCGTTCACCTCTCTGAGTGTGGGAAGGGATTCACGCAGTTACCCCACCTGCTGATACACCAGCGAGTTCACGCTGGGGAGAGGCCGTTCACCCCTCTGAGTGTGGGAAGGGACTCACTCAGTTATCCCACCTGGTGATACACCAGCGAGTTCACACTGGGGAGAGACCGTTCACCTCTCTGAGTATGGGAAGGGATTCACTCAGTTATCCCACCTGCTGATACAACAGCGAGTTCACACTGGGGAGAGATCGTTCACCTCTCTGAATGTGGGAAGGGATTCACTCAGTTATCCCACCTGCTGATACACCAGCGAGTTCACACTAGGGAGAGACCGTTCACCTCTCTGAGTGTGGGAAGGGATTCACTCAGTTATCCCACCTGCTGATAGACCAGCGAGGTCACCCTGGGGAGAGACCGTTCACTTCTCTGAGTGTGGGAAGGGATTCACTCAGTTATCCCACCTGCGGATACACCAGCGAGTTCACACTGGGGAGAGGCCGTTCACCTCTCTGAGTGTGGGAAGAGTTTCACTCAGTTATCCCACCTGCTGATACACCAGCGAGTTCACACTGGGGAGAGACTGTTCACCTCTCTGAGTGTGGGAAGGGATTCACTCAGTTATCCCACCTGCGGATACACCAGCGAGTTCACACTGGGGAGAGACCGTTCACCTCTCTGAGTGTGGGAAGGGATTCACTCAATTATCCCACCTGCTGATACACCAGCGAGTTCACACTGGGGAGAGACCGTTCACCTCTCTGAGTGTGGGAAGGGATTCACTCAGTTATCTCACCTGCTGATACACCAGCGAGGTCACATTGGGGAGAGGCCGTTCACCTCTCTGAGTGTGGGAAGGGATTCACTCAGTTATCCCACCTGCTGATACACCAGCGAGGTCACACTGGGGAGAGACCGTTCACCTCTCTGAGTGTGGGGAGGGATTCACTTAGTTATCCCACCTGCTGATACACCAGCGACTTCACACTGGGGATAGGCCGTTCACCTGCTCTGAGTGTGGGAAGGGATTCACTCAGTTATCCCAGCTACTGGTACACCAGCGAGTTCACATTGGGGAGAGACCGTTCACCTCTCTGAGTGTGGGAAGGGATTCACTCAGTTATCCCACCGACTGATACACCAGCGAGTTCACACTGGGGAGAGGCCGTTCACCTCTCTGAGTGTGGGAAGGTATTCACTCAGTTATCCCACCTGCTGATACGCCAGCGAGTTCACACTGGGGAGAGACCGTTCACCTCTCTGAGTGTGGGAAGGGATTCACTCAGTTATCCCACCTGCTGATACACCAGTGAGTTCACACTGGGGAGAGACCGTTCACCTCTCTGAGTGTGGGAAGGGATTCACTCAGTTATCCCACCTGCTGATACACCAGCGTGGTCACACTGGGGAGAGACCGTTCACCTCTCTGAATGTGGGAAGGGATTCACTCAGTTATCCCACCTGCTGATACACCAGCGAGTTCACACTGGGGAGAGGCCGTTCACCTCTCTGAGTGTGGGAAGGGATTCACTCAGTTATCCCACCTGCTGATGCGCCAGCGAGTTCACACTGGGGAGAGGCCGTTCACCTCTCTGAGTGTGGGAAGGGACTCACTCAGTTATCCCACCTGCTGATACACCAGCGAGTTCACACTGGGAAGAGACTGTTTACCTCTTTGAGTGTGGGAAGGGATTCACTCAGTTATCCCACCTGCTGATACACCAGCGAGTTCACACTGGGGAGAGACTGTTTACGTCTCTGAGTGTGGGAAGAGATTCACTCAGTTATCCAACCTGCTGATACACCAGTGAGTACACACTGGGGAGAGGCCGTTCACCTCTCTGAGTGTGGGAAGTGATTCACTCAGTTATCCCACCTGCTGATACACCAGCGAGTTCACATTCGGGAGAGATGTTCACCTCTCTGAGTGTGGGAAGGGATTCACTCTGTTATCCCACCTGCGGATACACCAGCGAGGTCACACTGGGGAGAGACCGTTCACCTCTCTGAGTGTGGGAAGGGATTCAATCAGTTATCCAACCTGCTGATACACCACCGTGTTCACACTGGGGAGAGACCGTTCACCTCTCTGAGTGTGGGAACGGATTCACTCAGTTATCCCACCTGCTGATACACCAGCGAGGTCACATTGGGGAGAGACCGTTCACCTCTCTGAGTGTGGGGAGGGATTCACTTAGTTATCCCACCTGCTGATACACCAGCGACTTCACACTGGGGATAGGCCGTTCACCTGCTCTGAGTGTTGGAAGGGATTCACTCAGTTATCCCACCTACTGGTACACCAGCGAGTTCACATTGGGGAGAGACCGTTCACCTCTCTGAGTGTGGGAAGGGATTCACTCAGTTATCCCACCTGCTGATACACCACCGAGTTCACACTGGGGAGAGACCGTTCACCTCTCTGAGTGTGGGATGGGATTCACTCAGATATCCCACCTGCTGATACACCAGCGAGGTCACACTGGGGAGAAACCTTTCACCTCTCTGAGTGTGGGAAGGGATTCACTCAGTTATCCCACCTGCTGATACACCAGCGTGTTCACACTGGGGAGAGGCCGTTCACCTCTCTGAGTGTGGGAAGGGATTCACTCAGTTATCCCACCTGCTGATACGCCAGCGAGTTCAAACTGTGGAGAGGCCGTTCACCTCTCTGAGTGTGGGAAGGGACTCACTCAGTTATCCCACCTGCTGATACACCAGCGAGTTCACACTGGGGAGAGACTGTTTACCTCTTTGAGTGTGGGAAGGGATTCACTCAGTTATCCCACCTGCTGATACACCAGCGAGTTCACACTGGGGAGAGACTGTTTACCTCTCTGAGTGTGGGAAGAGATTCATCCAGTTATCCAACCTGCTGATACACCAGTGAGTACACACTGGGGAGAGGCCGTTCACCTCTCTGAGTGTGGGAAGTGATTCACTCAGTTATCCCATCTGCTGATACACCAGCGAGTTCACATTCGGGAGAGATGTTCACCTCTCTGCGTGTGGGAAGGGATTCACTCTGTTATCCCACCTGCGGATACACCAGCGAGGTCACACTGGGGAGAGACCGTTCACCTCTCTGAGTGTGGGAAGGGATTCAATCAGTTATCCCACCTGCTGATACACCACCGTGTTCACACTGGGGAGAGACCGTTCACCTCTCTGAGTGTGGGGAGGGATTCACTTAGTTATCCCACCTGCTGATACACCAGCGACTTCACACTGGGGATATGACGTTCACCTGCTCTGAGTGTGGGAAGGGATTCACTCAGTTATCCCACCTACTGGTACACCAGCGAGTTCACATTGGGGAGAGACCGTTCACCTCTCTGAGTGTGGGAAGGGATTCACTCAGTTATCCCACCGACTGATACACCAGCGAGTTCACACTGGGGAGAGGCCGTTCACCTCTCTGAGTGTGGGAAGGTATTCACTCAGTTATCCCACCTGCTGATACGCCAGCGAGTTCACACTTGGGAGAGACCGTTCAACTCTCTGAGTGTGGGAAGGGATTCACTCAGTTATCCCACCTGCTGATACACCACCGAGTTCACACTGGGGAGAGACCGTTCACCTCTCTGAGTGTGGGAAGGGATTCGCTCAGTTATCCCACCTGCTGATACACCAGCGTGGTCACACTGGGGAGAGACCGTTCACCTCTCTGAGTGTGGGAAGGGATTCACTCAGTTATCCCAGCTGCTGATACACCAGCGAGTTCACACTGGGGAGAGGCCGTTCACCTCTCTGAGTGTGGGAAGGGATTCACTCAGTTATCCCACCTGCTGATACACCAGCGAGTTCACACTGGGGAGAGGCCGTTCACCTCTCTGAGTGTGGGAAGAGATTCACGCAGTTATCCCACCTGCTGATACACCAGCGAGTTCACACTGGGGAGAGACCGTTCACCTCTCTGAGTGTGGGAAGGGATTCACTCAGTTATCCAACCTGCTGATACACCAGTGAGTACACACTGGGGAGAGGCCGTTCACCTCTCTGAGTGTGGGAAGTGATTCACTCAGTTATTCCACCTGCTGATACACCAGCGAGGTCACATTGGGGAGAGGCCGTTCACCTCTCTGACTGTGGGAAGGGATTCACTCAGTTATCCCACCAGCTCAAACACCAGCCAGTTCACACTGGGGAGAGACCGTTCACCTCTCTGAGTGTGGGAAGGGATTCACTCAGTTATCCCACCGACTAATGCACCAGCGAGTTCACACTGGGGAGAGGCTTTTCACCTCTCTGAGTGTGGGGAGGGATTCACTTAGTTATCCCACCTGCTGATACACCAGTGAGTTCACACTGGGGAGAGACCGTTCATCTCTCTGAGTGTGGGAAGGGATTCACTCAGTTATCTCACCTGCTGATACACCAGCGAGGTCACACTGGGGAGAGACCGTTCACCTCTCTGAGTGTGGGAAGGGATTCACGCAGTTACCCCACCTGCTGATACACCAGTGAGTTCACACTGGGGAGAGACTGTTCACCTCTCTGAGTGTGGGAAGGGATTCACTCAGTTATCCCACCTGCTGATACACCAGTGAGTTCACACTGGAGAGAGACCGTTCACCTCTCTGAGTGTGGGAAGGGATTCACTCAGTTATCCCAACCACTGATACACCAGCGAGTTCACACTGGGGAGAGACCGTTCACCTCTCTGAGTGTGGGAAGGGATTCACTCAGTTATCCCACCTGCGGATACACCAGCGAGTTCACACTGGGGAGAGGCCGTTCACCTCTCTGAGTGTGGGAAGAGATTCACTCAGTTATCCCAACTGCTGACACACCAGCGAGTTCACACTGGGGAGAGTCTGTTCACCTCTCTGAGTGTGGGAAGGGATTCGCTCAGTTATCCCACCTGCTGATACACCAGCGTGGTCACACTGGGGAGAGACCGTTCACCTCTCTGAGTGTGGGAAGGGATTCACTCAGTTATCCCAGCTGCTGATACACCAGCGAGTTCACACTGGGGAGAGGCCGTTCACCTCTCTGAGTGTGGGAAGGGATTCACTCAGTTATCCCACCTGCTGATACACCAGCGAGTTCACACTGGGGAGAGGCCGTTCACCTCTCTGAGTGTGGGAAGAGATTCACGCAGTTATCCCACCTGCTGATACACCAGCGAGTTCACACTGGGGAGAGACCGTTCACCTCTCTGAGTGTGGGAAGGGATTCACTCAGTTATCCAACCTGCTGATACACCAGTGAGTACACACTGGGGAGAGGCCGTTCACCTCTCTGAGTGTGGGAAGTGATTCACTCAGTTATTCCACCTGCTGATACACCAGCGAGGTCACATTGGGGAGAGGCCGTTCACCTCTCTGACTGTGGGAAGGGATTCACTCAGTTATCCCACCAGCTCAAACACCAGCCAGTTCACACTGGGGAGAGACCGTTCACCTCTCTGAGTGTGGGAAGGGATTCACTCAGTTATCCCACCGACTAATGCACCAGCGAGTTCACACTGGGGAGAGGCTTTTCACCTCTCTGAGTGTGGGGAGGGATTCACTTAGTTATCCCACCTGCTGATACACCAGTGAGTTCACACTGGGGAGAGACCGTTCATCTCTCTGAGTGTGGGAAGGGATTCACTCAGTTATCTCACCTGCTGATACACCAGCGAGGTCACACTGGGGAGAGACCGTTCACCTCTCTGAGTGTGGGAAGGGATTCACGCAGTTACCCCACCTGCTGATACACCAGTGAGTTCACACTGGGGAGAGACTGTTCACCTCTCTGAGTGTGGGAAGGGATTCACTCAGTTATCCCACCTGCTGATACACCAGTGAGTTCACACTGGAGAGAGACCGTTCACCTCTCTGAGTGTGGGAAGGGATTCACTCAGTTATCCCAACCACTGATACACCAGCGAGTTCACACTGGGGAGAGACCGTTCACCTCTCTGAGTGTGGGAAGGGATTCACTCAGTTATCCCACCTGCGGATACACCAGCGAGTTCACACTGGGGAGAGGCCGTTCACCTCTCTGAGTGTGGGAAGAGATTCACTCAGTTATCCCAACTGCTGACACACCAGCGAGTTCACACTGGGGAGAGTCTGTTCACCTCTCTGAGTGTGGGAAGCGTTTCACTCAGTTATCCCACCTGCTGATACACCAGCGAGTTCACACTGGGGAGAGGCCGTTCACCTCTCTGAGTGTGGGAAGGGATTCACTCAGTTATCCCACCTGCTGATGCACCAGCGAGGTCACACTGGGGAGAGGCCGTTCACCTCTCTGAGTGTGGGAAGGGATTCACTCAGTTATCCCACCGACTGATACACCAGCGAGTTCACACTGGGGAGAGACCGTTCACCTCTCTGAGTGTGGGAAGGGATTCACTCAGTTATCTCACCTGCTGATACACCAGCGAGGTCACTCTGGGGAGAGACCGTTCACCTCTCTGAGTGTGGGAAGGGATTCACTCAGTTATCCCACCGACTGATACACCAGCGAGTTCACACTGGGGAGAGACCGTTCACCTCTCTGTGTGATGGAAGGGATTCACTCAGTTATCCCACCTGCTGATACACCAGTGCGTTCACACTGGGGAGAGGCCGTTCACCTCTCTGAGTGTGGGAAGGGATTCACTCACTTATCCCACATACTGATACACCAGTGAGTTCACACTGGGGAGAGACAGTTCACCTCTCTGAGTGTGGGAAGGGATTCACTCAGTTATCCCACCTGCTGATACACCAGCGAGTTCACACTGAGGAGACACCGTTCACTTCTCTGAGTGTGGGAACGGATTCACTCAGTTATCCCACCTGCTGATACACCAGCGAGGTCACTCTGGGGAGAGGCCGTTCACCTCTCTGAGTGTGGGAAGGGATTCACGCAGTTACCCCACCTGCTGATACACCAGCGAGTTCACGCTGGGGAGAGGCCGTTCACCCCTCTGAGTGTGGGAAGGGACTCACTCAGTTATCCCACCTGGTGATACACCAGCGAGTTCACACTGGGGAGAGACCGTTCACCTCTCTGAGTGTGGGAAGGGATTCACTCAGTTATCCCACCTGCTGATACAACAGCGAGTTCACACTCGGGAGAGATCGTTCACCTCTCTGAGTGTGGGAAGGGATTCACTCAGTTATCCCACCTGCTGATACACCAGCGAGTTCACACTGGGGAGAGACCGTTCACCTCTCTGAGTGTGGGAAGGGATTCACTCAGTTATCCCACCTGCTGATAGACCAGCGAGGTCACACTGGGGAGAGACCGTTCACTTCTCTGAGTGTGGGAAGGGATTCACTCAGTTATCCCACCTGCGGATACACCAGCGAGTTCACACTGGGGAGAGGCCGTTCACCTCTCTGAGTGTGGGAAGAGTTTCACTCAGTTATCCCACCTGCTGATACACCAGCGAGTTCACACTGGGGAGAGACTGTTCACCTCTCTGAGTGTGGGAAGGGATTCACTCAGTTATCCCACCTGCGGATACACCAGCGAGTTCACACTGGGGAGAGACCGTTCACCTCTCTGAGTGTGGGAAGGGATTCACTCAGTTATCCCACCGACTGATACACCAGCGAGTTCACACTGGGGAGAGACCGTTCACCTCTCTGAGTGTGGGAAGGGATTCACTCAGTTATCTCACCTGCTGATCCACCAGCGAGGTCACATTGGGGAGAGGCCGTTCACCTCTCTGAGTGTGGGAAGGGATTCACTCAGTTATCCCACCTGCTGATACACCAGCGAGGTCACACTGGGGAGAGACCGTTCACCTCTCTGAGTGTGGGGAGGGATTCACTTAGTTATCCCACCTGCTGATACACCAGCGACTTCACACTGGGGAGAGGCCGTTCACCTGCTCTGAGTGAGGGAAGGGATTCACTCAGTTATCCCACCTACTGGTACACCAGCGAGTTCACATTGGGGAGAGACCGTTCACCTCTCTGAGTGTGGGAAGGGATTCACTCAGTTATCCCACCGACTGATACACCAGCGAGTTCACACTGGGGAGAGGCCGTTCACCTCTCTGAGTGTGGGAAGGTATTCACTCAGTTATCCCACCTGCTGATACGCCAGCGAGTTCACACTGGGGAGAGACCGTTCACCTCTCTGAGTGTGGGAAGGGATTCACTCAGTTATCCCACCTGCTGATACACCACCGAGTTCACACTGGGGAGAGACCGTTCACCTCTCTGAGTGTGGGAAGGGATTCACTCAGTTATCCCACCTGCTGATACACCAGCGAGGTCACACTGGGGAGAGACCGTTCACCTCTCTGAGTGTGGGAAGGGATTCACTCAGTTATCCCACCTGCTGATACACCAGCGAGTTCACACTGGGGAGAGGCCGTTCACCTCTCTGAGTGTGGGAAGGGATTCACTCAGTTATCCCACCTGCTGATACGCCAGCGAGTTCACACTGGGGAGAGGCCGTTCACCTCTCTGAGTGTGGGAAGGGACTCACTCAGTTATCCCACCTGCTGATACACCAGCGAGTTCACACTGGGGAGAGACTGTTTACCTCTTTGAGTGTGGGAAGAGATTCACTCAGTTATCCAACCTGCTGATACACCAGTGAGTACACACTGGGGAGAGGCCGTTCACCTCTCTGAGCGTGCGAAGTGATTCACTCAGTTATCCCACCTGCTGATACACCAGCGAGTTCACATTCGGGAGAGATGTTCACCTCTCTGAGTGTGGGAAGGGATTCACTCTGTTATCCCACCTGCGGATACACCAGTGAGTTCACACTGGGGAGAGACCGTTCACCTCTCTGAGTGTGGGAAGGGATTCAATCAGTTATCCCAGCTGCTGATACACCACCGTGTTCACACTGGGGAGAGACCGTTCACCTCTCTGAGTGTGGGAAGGGATTCACTCAGTTATCCCACCTGCGGATACACCAGTGAGTTCACACTGGGGAGAGACCGTTCACCTCTCTGAGTGTGGGAACGGATTCACTCAGTTATCCCACCTGCTGATACACCAGCGAGGTCACACTGGGGAGAGACCGTTCACCTGCTCTGAGTGTGGGGAGGGATTCACTTAGTTATCCCACCTGCTGATACACCAGCGACTTCACACTGGGGAGAGACCGTTCACCTCTCTGAGTGTGGGAAGAGATTCACTCAGTTATCCCATCTACTGATACAAGAGCGAGTGCACACTGGGGAGAGACCGTTCACCTCTCTGAGTGTGGGAAGGGATTCACTCAGTTATCCCACCGACTGATACACCAGCGAGTTCACACTGGGGAGAGACAGTTCACTTCTCTGAGTGTGGGAAGGGATTCACTCAGTTATCCCACCTGCTGATACACCAGCGAGTTCACACTGTGGAGACACCGTTCACCTCTCTGAGTGTGGGAAGGGATTCACTCAGTTATCCCACCTGCTGATACACCAGCGAGGTCACACTGGGGAGAGGCCGTTCACCTCTCTGAGTGTGGGAAGGGATTCACGCAGTTACCCCACCTGCTGATACACCAGCGAGTTCACGCTGGGGAGAGGCCGTTCACCCCTCTGTGTGTGGGAAGGGACTCACTCAGTTATCCCACCTGGTGATACACCAGCGAGTTCACACTGGGGAGAGACCGTTCACCTCTCTGAGTGTGGGAAGGGATTCACTCAGTTATCCCACCTGCTGATACACCAGCGAGGTCACACTGGGGAGAGGCCGTTCACCTCTCTGAGTGTGGGAACGGATTCACTCAGTTATCCCACCGACTGATACACCAGCGAGTTCACACTGGGGAGAGGCTGTTCACCTCTCTGAGTGTGGGGAGGGATTCACTCAGTTATCCCACCTGCTGATACACCAGCGAGGTCACACTGGGGAGAGACCGTTCACCTCTCTGAGTGTGGGAAGGGATTCACTCAGTAATCCCACCTGCTGATACACCAGCGAGGTCACACTGGGGAGAGACCGTTCACTTCTCTGAGTGTGGGAAGGGATTCACTCAGTTATCCAACCTGCGGATACACCAGCGAGTTCACACTGGGGAGAGACCGTTCACCTCTCTGAGTGTGGGAAGGGATTCACTCAGTTATCCCACCTACTGATACACCAGCGAGTTCACACTGGGGAGAGACCGTTCACCTCTCTGAGTGTGGGAAGGGATTCACTCAGTTATCCCACCTACTGATACACCAGCGAGTTCACACTGGGGAGAGACCGTTCACCTCTCTGAGTGTGGGAAGGGATTCACTCAGTTATCCCACCTGCTGATACACCAGCGAGGTCACACTGGGGAGAGACCGTTCACTTCTCTGAGTATGGGAAGGGATTCACTCAGTTATCCCACCTGCGGATACACCAGCGAGTTCACACTGGGGAGAGACCGTTCACCTCTCTGAGTGTGGGAAGAGATTCACTCAGTTATCCCACCTGCTGATACACCAGCGAGTCCACACCGGGGAGAGACCGTTCACTTCTCTGAGTGTTGGAAGGGATTCACTCAGTTACCCCACCTACTGATACACCAGCGAGTTCACACTGGGGAGAGACCGTTCACCTCTCTGAGTGTGGGAAGTGATTCACTCAGTTATCCCACCTGCGGATACACCAGCGAGTTCACACTGGGGAGAGGCCGTTCACCTCTCTGAGTGTGGGAAGAGATTCACTCAGTTATCCCAACTGCTGACACACCAGCGAGTTCACACTGGGGAGAGTCTGTTCACCTCTCTGAGTGTGGGAAGGGATTCACTCAGTTATCCCACCTGCTGATACACCAGCGAGTTCACACTGGGGAGAGGCCGTTCACCTCTCTGAGTGTGGGAAGGGATTCACTCAGTTATCCCACCTGCTGATACACCAGCGAGGTCACAC
Source organism: Pristiophorus japonicus (assembly GCF_044704955.1). Classification (NCBI taxonomy): domain Eukaryota; kingdom Metazoa; phylum Chordata; class Chondrichthyes; family Pristiophoridae; genus Pristiophorus; species Pristiophorus japonicus. The sequence goes on along the minus strand of NW_027252166.1, from coordinate 920,726 downwards.
TGGGGAGAGGCCGTTCACCTCTCTGAGTGTGGGAAGGGATTCACTCAGTTATCCCACCGACTGATACACCAGCGAGTTCACACTGGGGAGAGACCGTTCACCTCTCTGAGTGTGGGAAGGGATTCACTCAGTTATCTCACCTGCTGATGCACCAGCGAGGTCACTCTGGGGAGAGACCGTTCACCTCTCTGAGTGTGGGAAGGGATTCACTCAGTTATCCCACCGACTGATACACCAGCGATTTCACACTGGGGAGAGACCGTTCACCTCTCTGTGTGTGGGAAGGGATTCACTCAGTTATCCCACCTGCTGATACACCAGCGAGTTCACACTGGGGAGAGACCGTTCACCTCTCTGTGTGTTGGAAGGGATTCACTCAGTTATCCCACCTGCTGATACACCAGTGCGTTCACACTGGGGAGAGGCGGTTCACCTCTCTGAGTGTGGGAAGGGATTCACTCACTTATCCCACCTACTGATACACCAGTGAGTTCACACTAGGGAGAGACAGTTCACCTCTCTGAGTGTGGGAAGGGATTCACTCAGTTATCCCACCTGCTGATACACCAGCGAGTTCACACTGAGGAGACACCGTTCACCTCTCTGAGTGTGGGAACGGATTCACTCAGTTATCCCACCTGCTGATACACCAGCGAGGTCACTCTGGGGAGAGGCCGTTCACCTCTCTGAGTGTGGGAAGGGATTCACGCAGTTACCCCACCTGCTGATACACCAGCGAGTTCACGCTGGGGAGAGGCCGTTCACCCCTCTGAGTGTGGGAAGGGACTCACTCAGTTATCCCACCTGGTGATACACCAGCGAGTTCACACTGGGGAGAGACCGTTCACCTCTCTGAGTGTGGGAAGGGATTCACTCAGTTATCCCACCTGCTGATACAACAGCGATTTCACACTCGGGAGAGATCGTTCACCTCTCTGAGTGTGGGAAGGGATTCACTCAGTTATCCCACCTGCTGATACACCAGCGAGTTCACACTGGGGAGAGACCGTTCACCTCTCTGAGTGTGGGAAGGGATTCACTCAGTTATCCCACCTGCTGATAGACCAGCGAGGTCACACTGGGGAGAGACCGTTCACCTCTCTGAGTGTGGGAAGGGATTCACTCAGTTATCCCACCGACTGATACACCAGCGATTTCACACTGGGGAGAGACCGTTCACCTCTCTGTGTGTGGGAAGGGATTCACTCAGTTATCCCACCTGCTGATACACCAGCGAGTTCACACTGGGGAGAGACCGTTCACCTCTCTGTGTGTTGGAAGGGATTCACTCAGTTATCCCACCTGCTGATACACCAGTGCGTTCACACTGGGGAGAGGCGGTTCACCTCTCTGAGTGTGGGAAGGGATTCACTCACTTATCCCACCTACTGATACACCAGTGAGTTCACACTGGGGAGAGACAGTTCACCTCTCTGAGTGTGGGAAGGGATTCACTCAGTTATCCCACCTGCTGATACACCAGCGAGTTCACACTGAGGAGACACCGTTCACCTCTCTGAGTGTGGGAACGGATTCACTCAGTTATCCCACCTGCTGATACACCAGCGAGGTCACTCTGGGGAGAGGCCGTTCACCTCTCTGAGTGTGGGAAGGGATTCACGCAGTTACCCCACCTGCTGATACACCAGCGAGTTCACGCTGGGGAGAGGCCGTTCACCCCTCTGAGTGTGGGAAGGGACTCACTCAGTTATCCCACCTGGTGATACACCAGCGAGTTCACACTGGGGAGAGACAGTTCACCTCTCTGAGTATGGGAAGGGATTCACTCAGTTATCCCACCTGCTGATACAACAGCGATTTCACACTCGGGAGAGATCGTTCACCTCTCTGAGTGTGGGAAGGGATTCACTCAGTTCTCCCACCTGCTGATACACCAGCGAGTTCACACTGGGGAGAGACCGTTCACCTCTCTGAGTGTGGGAAGGGATTCACTCAGTTATCCCACCTGCTCATAGACCAGCGAGGTCACACTGGGGAGAGACCGTTCACTTCTCTGAGTGTGGGAAGGGATTCACTCAGCTATCCCACCTGCGGATACACCAGCGAGTTCACACTGGGGAGAGGCCGTTCACCTCTCTGAGTGTGGGAAGAGTTTCACTCAGTTATCCCACCTGCTGATACACCAGCGAGTTCACACTGGGGAGAGACTGTTCACCTCTCTGAGTGTGGGAAGGGATTCACTCAGTTATCCCACCTGCGGATACACCAGCGAGTTCACACTGGGGAGAGACCGTTCACCTCTCTGAGTGTGGGAAGGGATTCACTCAGTTATCCCACCTGCTGATACACCAGCGAGTTCACACTGGGGAGAGACCGTTCACCTCTCTGAGTGTGGGAAGGGATTCACTCAGTTATCTCACCTGCTGATACACCAGCGAGGTCACATTGGGGAGAGGCCGTTCACCTCTCTGAGTGTGGGAAGGGATTCACTCAGTTATCCCACCTGCTGATACACCAGCGAGGTCACACTGGGGAGAGACCGTTCACCTCTCTGAGTGTGGGGAGGGATTCACTCAGTTATCCCACCGACTGATACACCAGCGAGTTCACACTGGGGAGAGGCCGTTCACCTCTCTGAGTGTGGGAAGGTATTCACTCAGTTATCCCACCTGCTGATACGCCAGCGAGTTCACACTGGGGAGAGACCGTTCACCTCACTGAGTGTGGGAAGGGATTCACTCAGTTATCCCACCTGCTGATACACCACCGAGTTCACACTGGGGAGAGACCGTTCACCTCGCTGAGTGTGGGAAGGGATTCACTCAGTTATCCCACCTGCTGATACACCAGCGAGGTCACACTGGGGAGAGACCGTTCACCTCTCTGAGTGTGGGAAGGGATTCACTCAGTTATCCCACCTGCTGATACACCAGCGAGTTCACACTGGGGAGAGGCCGTTCACCTCTCTGAGTGTGGGAAGGGATTCACTCAGTTATCCCACCTGCTGATACACCAGCGAGTTCACACTGGGGTGAGACCGTTCACCTCTCTGAGTGTGGGAAGGGATTCACTCAGTTATCTCACCTGCTGATACACCAGCGAGGTCACATTGGGGAGAGGCCGTTCACCTCTCTGAGTGTGGGAAGGGATTCACTCAGTTATCCCACCTGCTGATACACCAGCGAGGTCACACTGGGGAGAGACCGTTCACCTCTCTGAGTGTGGGGAGGGATTCACTTAGTTATCCCACCTGCTGATACACCAGCGACTTAACACTGGGGATAGGCCGTTCACCTGCTCTGAGTGTGGGAAGGGATTCACTCAGTTATCCCACCTACTGGTACACCAGCGAGTTCACATTGGGGAGAGACCGTTCACCTCTCTGAGTGTGGGAAGGGATTCACTCAGTTATCCCACCGACTGATACACCAGCGAGTTCACACTGGGGAGAGGCCGTTCACCTCTCTGAGTGTGGGAAGGTATTCACTCAGTTATCCCACCTGCTGATACGCCAGCGAATTCACACTGGGGAGAGACCGTTCACCTCACTGAGTGTGGGAAGGGATTCACTCAGTTATCCCACCTGCTGATACACCACCGAGTTCACACTGGGGAGAGACCGTTCACCTCTCTGAGTGTGGGAAGGGATTCACTCAGTTATCCCACCTGCTGATACACCAGCGAGGTCACACTGGGGAGAGACCGTTCACCTCTCTGAGTGTGGGAAGGGATTCACTCAGTTATCCCACCTGCTGATACACCAGCGAGTTCACACTGGGGAGAGGCCGTTCACCTCTCTGAGTGTGGGAAGGGATTCACTCAGGTATCCCACCTGCTGATACGCCAGCGAGTTCACACTGGGGAGAGGCCGTTCACCTCTCTGAGTGTGGGAAGGGACTCACTCAGTTATCCCACCTGCTGATACACCAGCGAGTTCACACTGGGGAGAGACTGTTTACCTCTTTGAGTGTGGGAAGGGATTCACTCAGTTATCCCACCTGCTGATACACCAGCGAGTTCACACTGGGGAGAGACTGTTTACGTCTCTGAGTGTGGGAAGAGATTCACTCAGTTATCCAACCTGCTGATACACCAGTGAGTACACACTGGGGAGAGGCCGTTCACCTCTCTGAGTGTGGGAAGTGATTCACTCAGTTATCCCACCTGCTGATACACCAGCGAGTTCACATTCGGGAGAGATGTTCACCTCTCTGAGTGTGGGAAGGGATTCACTCTGTTATCCCACCTGCGGATACACCAGCGAGGTCACACTGGGGAGAGACCGTTCACCTCTCTGAGTGTGGGAAGGGATTCACTCAGTTATCCCACCTGCTGATACACCAGCGAGTTCACACTGGGGAGAGACCGTTCACCTCTCTGAGTGTGGGAAGGGATTCACTCAGTTATCCCACCTGCTGATAGACCAGCGAGGTCACACTGGGGAGAGACCGTTCACTTCTCTGATTGTGGGAAGGGATTCACTCAGTTATCCCACCTGCGGATACACCAGCGAGTTCACACTGGGGAGAGGCCGTTCACCTCTCTGAGTGTGGGAAGAGTTTCACTCAGTTATCCCACCTGCTGATACACCAGCGAGTTCACACTGGGGAGAGACTGTTCACCTCTCTGAGTGTGGGAAGGGATTCACTCAGTTATCCCACCTGCGGATACACCAGCGAGTTCACACTGGGGAGAGACCGTTCACCTCTCTGAGTGTGGGAAGGGATTCACTCAGTTATCCCACCTGCTGATACACCAGCGAGTTCACACTGGGGAGAGACCGTTCACCTCTCTGAGTGTGGGAAGGGATTCACTCAGTTATCTCACCTGCTGATACACCAGCGAGGTCACATTGGGGAGAGGCCGTTCACCTCTCTGAGTGTGGGAAGGGATTCACTCAGTTATCCCACCTGCTGATACACCAGCGAGGTCACACTGGGGAGAGACCGTTCACCTCTCTGAGTGTGGGGAGGGATTCACTCAGTTATCCCACCGACTGATACACCAGCGAGTTCACACTGGGGAGAGGCCGTTCACCTCTCTGAGTGTGGGAAGGTATTCACTCAGTTATCCCACCTGCTGATACGCCAGCGAGTTCACACTGGGGAGAGACCGTTCACCTCACTGAGTGTGGGAAGGGATTCACTCAGTTATCCCACCTGCTGATACACCACCGAGTTCACACTGGGGAGAGACCGTTCACCTCTCTGAGTGTGGGAAGGGATTCACTCAGTTATCCCACCTGCTGATACACCAGCGAGGTCACACTGGGGAGAGACCGTTCACCTCTCTGAGTGTGGGAAGGGATTCACTCAGTTATCCCACCTGCTGATACACCAGCGAGTTCACACTGGGGAGAGGCCGTTCACCTCTCTGAGTGTGGGAAGGGATTCACTCAGTTATCCCACCTGCTGATACACCAGCGAGTTCACACTGGGGAGAGACCGTTCACCTCTCTGAGTGTGGGAAGGGATTCACTCAGTTATCTCACCTGCTGATACACCAGCGAGGTCACATTGGGGAGAGGCCGTTCACCTCTCTGAGTGTGGGAAGGGATTCACTCAGTTATCCCACCTGCTGATACACCAGCGAGGTCACACTGGGGAGAGACCGTTCACCTCTCTGAGTGTGGGGAGGGATTCACTTAGTTATCCCACCTGCTGATACACCAGCGACTTCACACTGGGGATAGGCCGTTCACCGGCTCTGAGTGTGGGAAGGGATTCACTCAGTTATCCCACCTACTGGTACACCAGCGAGTTCACATTGGGGAGAGACCGTTCACCTCTCTGAGTGTGGGAAGGGATTCACTCAGTTATCCCACCGACTGATACACCAGCGAGTTCACACTGGGGAGAGGCCGTTCACCTCTCTGAGTGTGGGAAGGTATTCACTCAGTTATCCCACCTGCTGATACGCCAGCGAGTTCACACTGGGGAGAGACCGTTCACCTCACTGAGTGTGGGAAGGGATTCACTCAGTTATCCCACCTGCTGATACACCACCGAGTTCACACTGGGGAGAGACCGTTCACCTCTCTGAGTGTGGGAAGGGATTCACTCAGTTATCCCACCTGCTGATACACCAGCGAGGTCACACTGGGGAGAGACCGTTCACCTCTCTGAGTGTGGGAAGGGATTCACTCAGTTATCCCACCTGCTGATACACCAGCGAGTTCACACTGGGGAGAGGCCGTTCACCTCTCTGAGTGTGGGAAGGGATTCACTCAGTTATCCCACCTGCTGATACGCCAGCGAGTTCACACTGGGGAGAGGCCGTTCACCTCTCTGAGTGTGGGAAGGGACTCACTCAGTTATCCCACCTGCTGATACACCAGCGAGTTCACACTGGGGAGAGACTGTTTACCTCTTTGAGTGTGGGAAGGGATTCACTCAGTTATCCCACCTGCTGATACACCAGCGAGTTCACACTGGGGAGAGACTGTTTACGTCTCTGAGTGTGGGAAGAGATTCACTCAGTTATCCAACCTGCTGATACACCAGTGAGTACACACTGGGGAGAGGCCGTTCACCTCTCTGAGTGTGGGAAGTGATTCACTCAGTTATCCCACCTGCTGATACACCAGCGAGTTCACATTCGGGAGAGATGTTCACCTCTCTGAGTGTGGGAAGGGATTCACTCTGTTATCCCACCTGCGGATACACCAGCGAGGTCACACTGGGGAGAGACCGTTCACCTCTCTGAGTGTGGGAAGGGATTCAATCAGTTATCCCACCTGCTGATACACCACCGTGTTCACACTGGGGAGAGACCGTTCACCTCTCTGAGTGTGGGAACGGATTCACTCAGTTATCTCTCCTGCTGATACACCAGCGAGGTCACATTGGGGAGAGACCGTTCACCTCTCTGAGTGTGGGGAGGGATTCACTTAGTTATCCCACCTGCTGATACACCAGCGACTTCACACTGGGGATAGGCCGTTCACCTGCTCTGAGTGTGGGAAGGGATTCACTCAGTTATCCCACCTACTGGTACACCAGCGAGTTCACATTGGGGAGAGACCGTTCACCTCTCTGAGTGTGGGAAGGGATTCCCTCAGTTATCCCACCGACTGATACACCAGCGAGTTCACACTGGGGAGAGGCCGTTCACCTCTCTGAGTGTGGGAAGGTATTCACTCAGTTATCCCACCTGCTGATACGCCAGCGAGTTCACACTGGGGAGAGACCGTTCACCTCTCTGAGTGTGGGAAGGGATTCACTCAGTTATCCCACCTGCTGATACACCACCGAGTTCGCACTGGGGAGAGACCGTTCACCTCTCTGAGTGTGGGATGGGATTCACTCAGTTATCCCACCGACTGATACACCAGCGATTTCACACTGGGGAGAGACCGTTCACCTCTCTGTGTGTGGGAAGGGATTCACTCAGTTATCCCACCTGCTGATACACCAGCGAGTTCACACTGGGGAGAGACCGTTCACCTCTCTGTGTGTTGGAAGGGATTCACTCAGTTATCCCACCTGCTGATACACCAGTGCGTTCACACTGGGGAGAGGCGGTTCAGCTCTCTGAGTGTGGGAAGGGATTCACTCACTTATCCCACCTACTGATACACCAGTGAGTTCACACTGGGGAGAGACAGTTCACCTCTCTGAGTGTGGGAAGGGATTCACTCAATTATCCCACCTGCTGATACACCAGCGAGTTCACACTGAGGAGACACCGTTCACCTCTCTGAGTGTGGGAACGGATTCACTCAGTTATCCCACCTGCTGATACACCAGCGAGGTCACTCTGGGGAGAGGCCGTTCACCTCTCTGAGTGTGGGAAGGGATTCACGCAGTTACCCCACCTGCTGATACACCAGCGAGTTCACGCTGGGGAGAGGCCGTTCACCCCTCTGAGTGTGGGAAGGGACTCACTCAGTTATCCCACCTGGTGATACACCAGCGAGTTCACACTGGGGAGAGACCGTTCACCTCTCTGAGTGTGGGAAGGGATTCACTCAGTTATCCCACCTGCTGATACAACAGCGATTTCACACTCGGGAGAGATCGTTCACCTCTCTGAGTGTGGGAAGGGATTCACTCAGTTATCCCACCTGCTGATACACCAGCGAGTTCACACTGGGGAGAGACCGTTCACCTCTCTGAGTGTGGGAAGGGATTCACTCAGTTATCCCACCTGCTGATAGACCAGCGAGGTCACACTGGGGAGAGACCGTTCACTTCTCTGAGTGTGGGAAGGGATTCACTCAGTTATCCCACCTGCGGATACACCAGCGAGTTCACACTGGGGAGAGGCCGTTCACCTCTCTGAGTGTGGGAAGAGTTTCACTCAGTTATCCCACCTGCTGATACACCAGCGAGTTCACACTGGGGAGAGGCTGTTCACCTCTCTGAGTGTGGGAAGGGATTCACTCAGTTATCCCACCTGCGGATACACCAGCGAGTTCACACTGGGGAGAGACCGTTCACCTCTCTGAGTGTGGGAAGGGATTCACTCAGTTATCCCACCTGCTGATACACCAGCGAGTTCACACTGGGGAGAGACCGTTCACCTCTCTGAGTGTGGGAAGGGATTCACTCAGTTATCTCACCTGCTGATACACCAGCGAGGTCACACTGGGGAGAGACCGTTCACCTCTCTGAGTGTGGGAAGGGATTCACTCAGTTATCCCACCTGCTGATACACCAGCGAGGTCACACTGGGGAGAGACCGTTCACCTCTCTGAGTGTGGGGAGGGATTCACTTAGTTATCCCACCTGCTGATACACCAGCGACTTCACACTGGGGATAGGCCGTTCACCTGCTCTGAGTGTGGGAAGGGATTCACTCAGTTATCCCACCTACTGGTACACCAGCGAGTTCACATTGGGGAGAGACCGTTCACCTCTCTGAGTGTGGGAAGGGATTCACTCAGTTATCCCACCGACTGATACACCAGCGAGTTCACACTGGGGAGAGGCCGTTCACCTCTCTGAGTGTGGGAAGGTATTCACTCAGTTATCCCACCTGCTGATACGCCAGCGAGTTCACACTGGGGAGAGACCGTTCACCTCACTGAGTGTGGGAAGGGATTCACTCAGTTATCCCACCTGCTGATACACCACCGAGTTCACACTGGGGAGAGACCGTTCACCTCTCTGAGTGTGGGAAGGGATTCACTCAGTTATCCCACCTGCTGATACACCAGCGAGGTCACACTGGGGAGAGACCGTTCACCTCTCTGAGTGTGGGAAGGGATTCACTCAGTTATCCCACCTGCTGATACACCAGCGAGTTCACACTGGGGAGAGGCCGTTCACCTCTCTGAGTGTGGGAAGGGATTCACTCAGTTATCCCACCTGCTGATACACCAGCGAGTTCACACTGGGGAGAGACCGTTCACCTCTCTGAGTGTGGGAAGGGATTCACTCAGTTATCTCACCTGCTGATACACCAGCGAGGTCACATTGGGGAGAGGCCGTTCACCTCTCTGAGTGTGGGAAGGGATTCACTCAGTTATCCCACCTGCTGATACACCAGCGAGGTCACACTGGGGAGAGACCGTTCACCTCTCTGAGTGTGGGGAGGGATTCACTTAGTAATCCCACCTGCTGATACACCAGCGACTTCACACTGGGGATAGGCCGTTCACCTGCTCTGAGTGTGGGAAGGGATTCACTCAGTTATCCCACCTACTGGTACACCAGCGAGTTCACACTGGGGAGAGGCTGTTCACCTCTCTGAGTGTGGGAAGGGATTCACTCAGTTATCCCACCTGCGGATACACCAGCGAGTTCACACTGGGGAGAGACCGTTCACCTCTCTGAGTGTGGGAAGGGATTCACTCAGTTATCCCACCTGCTGATACACCAGCGAGTTCACACTGGGGAGAGACCGTTCACCTCTCTGAGTGTGGGAAGGGATTCACTCAGTTATCTCACCTGCTGATACACCAGCGAGGTCACACTGGGGAGAGACCGTTCACCTCTCTGAGTGTGGGAAGGGATTCACTCAGTTATCCCACCTGCTGATACACCAGCGAGGTCACACTGGGGAGAGACCGTTCACCTCTCTGAGTGTGGGGAGGGATTCACTTAGTTATCCCACCTGCTGATACACCAGCGACTTCACACTGGGGATAGGCCGTTCACCTGCTCTGAGTGTGGGAAGGGATTCACTCAGTTATCCCACCTACTGGTACACCAGCGAGTTCACATTGGGGAGAGACCGTTCACCTCTCTGAGTGTGGGAAGGGATTCACTCAGTTATCCCACCGACTGATACACCAGCGAGTTCACACTGGGGAGAGGCCGTTCACCTCTCTGAGTGTGGGAAGGTATTCACTCAGTTATCCCACCTGCTGATACGCCAGCGAGTTCACACTGGGGAGAGACCGTTCACCTCACTGAGTGTGGGAAGGGATTCACTCAGTTATCCCACCTGCTGATACACCACCGAGTTCACACTGGGGAGAGACCGTTCACCTCTCTGAGTGTGGGAAGGGATTCACTCAGTTATCCCACCTGCTGATACACCAGCGAGGTCACACTGGGGAGAGACCGTTCACCTCTCTGAGTGTGGGAAGGGATTCACTCAGTTATCCCACCTGCTGATACACCAGCGAGTTCACACTGGGGAGAGGCCGTTCACCTCTCTGAGTGTGGGAAGGGATTCACTCAGTTATCCCACCTGCTGATACACCAGCGAGTTCACACTGGGGAGAGACCGTTCACCTCTCTGAGTGTGGGAAGGGATTCACTCAGTTATCTCACCTGCTGATACACCAGCGAGGTCACATTGGGGAGAGGCCGTTCACCTCTCTGAGTGTGGGAAGGGATTCACTCAGTTATCCCACCTGCTGATACACCAGCGAGGTCACACTGGGGAGAGACCGTTCACCTCTCTGAGTGTGGGGAGGGATTCACTTAGTAATCCCACCTGCTGATACACCAGCGACTTCACACTGGGGATAGGCCGTTCACCTGCTCTGAGTGTGGGAAGGGATTCACTCAGTTATCCCACCTACTGGTACACCAGCGAGTTCACATTGGGGAGAGACCGTTCACCTCTCTGAGTGTGGGAAGGGATTCACTCAGTTATCCCACCGACTGATACACCAGCGAGTTCACACTGGGGAGAGGCCGTTCAACTCTCTGAGTGTGGGAAGGTATTCACTCAGTTATCCCACCTGCTGATACGCCAGCGAGTTCACACTGGGGAGAGACCGTTCACCTCACTGAGTGTGGGAACGGATTCACTCAGTTATCCCACCTGCTGATACACCACCGAGTTCACACTGGGGAGAGACCGTTCACCTCTCTGAGTGTGGGAAGGGATTCACTCAGTTATCCCACCTGCTGATACACCAGCGAGGTCACACTGGGGAGAGACCGTTCACCTCTCTGAGTGTGGGAAGGGATTCACTCAGTTATCCCACCTGCTGATACACCAGCGAGTTCACACTGGGGAGAGGCCGTTCACCTCTCTGAGTGTGGGAAGGGATTCACTCAGTTATCCCACCTGCTGATACGCCAGCGAGTTCACACTGGGGAGAGGCCGTTCACCTCTCTGAGTGTGGGAAGGGACTCACTCAGTTATCCCACCTGCTGATACACCAGCGAGTTCACACTGGGGAGAGACTGTTTACCTCTTTGAGTGAGGGAAGGGATTCACTCAGTTATCCCACCTGCTGATACACCAGCGAGTTCACACTGGGGAGAGACTGTTTACGTCTCTGAGTGTGCGAAGAGATTCACTCAGTTATCCAACCTGCTGTTACACCAGTGAGTACACACTGGGGAGAGGCCGTTCACCTCTCTGAGTGTGGGAAGTGATTCACTCAGTTATCCCACCTGCTGATACACCAGCGAGTTCACATTCGGGAGAGATGTTCACCTCTCTGAGTGTGGGAAGGGATTCACTCTGTTATCCCACCTACGGATACACCAGCGAGGTCACACTGGGGAGAGACCGTTCACCTCTCTGAGTGTGGGAAGGGATTCAATCAGTTATCCCACCTGCTGATACACCACCGTGTTCACACTGGGGAGAGACCGTTCACCTCTCTGAGTGTGGGAACGGATTCACTCAGTTATCCCACCTGCTGATACACCAGCGAGGTCACATTGGGGAGAGACCGTTCACCTCTCTGAGTGTGGGGAGGGATTCACTTAGTTATCCCACCTGCTGATACACCAGCGACTTCACACTGGGGATAGGCCGTTCACCTCTCTGAGTGTGGGAAGCGATTCACTCAGTTATCCCACCTACTGGTACACCAGCGAGTTCACACTGGGGAGAGACCGTTCACCTCTCTGAGTGTGGGAAGGGATTCACTCAGTTATCCCACCTACTGGTACACCAGCGAGTTCACACTGGGGAGAGACCGTTCACCTCTCTGAGTGTGGGAAGGGATTCACTCAGTTATCCCACCTACTGGTACACCAGCGAGGTCACACTGGGGAGAGACCGTTCACCTCTCTGAGTGTGGGAAGGGATTCCCTCAGTTATCCCACCGACTGATACACCAGCGAGTTCACACTGGGGAGAGGCCGTTCACCTCTCTGAGTGTGGGAAGGTATTCACTCAGTTATCCCACCTGCTGATACGCCAGCGAGTTCACACTGGGGAGAGACCGTTCACCTCTCTGAGTGTGGGAAGGGATTCACTCAGTTATCCCACCTGCTGATACACCACCGAGTTCACACTGGGGAGAGACCGTTCACCTCTCTGAGTGTGGGATGGGATTCACTCAGTTATCCCACCTGCTGATACACCAGCGAGGTCACACTGGGGAGAAACCGTTCACCTCTCTGAGTGTGGGAAGGGATTCACTCAGTTATCCCACCTGCTGATACACCAGCGAGTTCACACTGGGGAGAGGCCGTTCACCTCTCTGAGTGTGGGAAGGGATTCACTCAGTTATCCCACCTGCTGATACGCCAGCGAGTTCACACTGTGGAGAGGCCGTTCACCTCTCTGAGTGTGGGAAGGGACTCACTCAGTTATCCCACCTGCTGATACACCAGCGAGTTCACACTGGGGAGAGACTGTTTACCTCTTTGAGTGTGGGAAGGGATTCACTCAGTTATCCCACCTGCGGATACACCAGCGAGGTCACACTGGGGAGAGACCGTTCACCTCTCTGAGTGTGGGAAGGGATTCAATCAGTTATCCCACCTGCTGATACACCACCGTGTTCACACTGGGGAGAGACCGTTCACCTCTCTGAGTGTGGGAACGGATTCACTCAGTTATCCCACCGACTGATACACCAGCGAGTTCACACTGGGGAGAGGCTGTTCACCTCTCTGAGTGTGGGGAGGGATTCACTTAGTTATCCCACCTGCTGATACACCAGCGACTTCACACTGGGGATATGCCGTTCACCTGCTCTGAGTGTGGGAAGGGATTCACTCAGTTATCCCACCTACTGGTACACCAGCGAGTTCACATTGGGGAGAGACCGTTCACCTCTCTGAGTGTGTAAAGGGATTCACTCAGTTATCCCACCGACTGATACACCAGCGAGTTCACACTGGGGAGAGGCCGTTCACCTCTCTGAGTGTGGGAAGGTATTCACTCAGTTATCCCACCTGCTGATACGCCAGCGAGTTCACACTGGGGAGAGACCGTTCACCTCTCTGAGTGTGGGAAGGGATTCGCTCAGTTATCCCACCTGCTGATACACCAGCGAGGTCACACTGGGGAGAGACCGTTCACCTCTCTGAGTGTGGGAAGGGATTCACTCAGTTATCCCACCTGCTGATACACCAGCGAGTTCACACTGGGGAGAGGCCGTTCACCTCTCTGAGTGTGGGAAGGGACTCACTCAGTTATCCCACCTGCTGATACACCAGCGAGTTCACACTGGGGAGAGACTGTTTACCTCTCTGAGTGTGGGAAGGGATTCACTCAGTTATCCCACCTGCTGATACACCAGCGAGTTCACACTGGGGAGAGACTGTTTACCTCTCTGAGTGTGGGAAGAGATTCACGCAGTTATCCCACCTGCTGATACACCAGCGAGTTCACACTGGGGAGAGACCGTTCACCTCTCTGAGTGTGGGAAGGGATTCACTCAGTTATCCAACCTGCTGATACACCAGTGAGTACACACTGGGGAGAGGCCGTTCACCTCTCTGAGTGTGGGAAGTGATTCACTCAGTTAGTCCACCTGCTGATACACCAGCGAGGTCACATTGGGGAGAGGCCGTTCACCTCTCTGAGTGTGGGAAGGGATTCACTCAGTTATCCCACCAGCTCAAACACCAGCCAGTTCACACTGGGGAGAGACCGTTCACCTCTCTGAGTGTGGGGAGGGATTCACTTAGTTATCCCACCTGCTGATACACCAGTGAGTTCACACTGGGGAGAGACCGTTCATCTCTCTGAGTGTGGGAAGGGATTCACTCAGTTATCTCACCTGCTGATACACCAGCGAGGTCACACTGGGGAGAGACCGTTCACCTCTCTGAGTGTGGGAAGGGATTCACGCAGTTACCCCACCTGCTGATACACCAGTGAGTTCACACTGGGGAGAGACTGTTCACCTCTCTGAGTGTGGGAAGGGATTCACTCAGTTATCCCACCTGCTGATACACCAGTGAGTGCACACTGGAGAGAGACCGTTCACCTCTCTGAGTGTGGGAAGGGATTCACTCAGTTATCCCACCTACTGATACACCAGCGAGTTCACACTGGGGAGAGACCGTTCACCGCTCTGAGTGTGGGAAGGGATTCACTCAGTTATCCCACCTGCTGATGCACCAGCGAGGTCACACTGGGGAGAGGCCGTTCACCTCTCTGAGTGTGGGACGGGATTCACTCAGTTATCCCACCGACTGATACACCAGCGAGTTCACACTGGGGAGAGACCGTTCACCTCTCTGAGTGTGGGAAGGGATTCACTCAGTTATCTCACCTGCTGATACACCAGCGAGGTCACTCTGGGGAGAGACCGTTCACCTCTCTGAGTGTGGGAAGGGATTCACTCAGTTATCCCACCGACTGATACACCAGCGAGTTCACACTGGGGAGAGACCGTTCACCTCTCTGTGTGTGGGAAGGGATTCACTCAGTTATCCCACCTGCTGATACACCAGCGAGTTCACACTGGGGAGAGACCGTTCACCTCTCTGTGTGTTGGAAGGGATTCACTCAGTTATCCCACCTGCTGATACACCAGTGCGTTCACACTGGGGAGAGGCCGTTCACCTCTCTGAGTGTGGGAAGGGATTCACTCACTTATCCCACCTACTGATACACCAGTGAGTTCACACTGGGGAGAGACAGTTCACCTCTCTGAGTGTGGGAAGGGATTCAGTCAGTTATCCCACCTGCTGATTCACCAGCGAGTTCACACTGAGGAGACACCGTTCACCTCTCTGAGTGTGGGAACGGATTCACTCAGTTATCCCACCTGCTGATACACCAGCGAGGTCACTCTGGGGAGAGGCCGTTCACCTCTCTGAGTGTGGGAAGGGATTCAAGCAGTTACCCCACCTGCTGATACACCAGCGAGTTCACGCTGGGTGCAGGCCGTTCACCCCTCTGAGTGTGGGAAGGGACTCACTCAGTTATCCCACCTGGTGATACACCAGCGAGTTCACATTGCGGAGAGACCGTTCACCTCTCTGAGTGTGGGAAGGGATTCACTCAGTTATCCCACCTGCTGATACAACAGCGAGTTCACACTCGGGAGAGATCGTTCACCTCTCTGAGTGTGGGAACGGATTCACTCAGTTATCCCACCTGCTGATACACCAGCGAGTTCACACTGGTGAGAGACCGTTCAGCTCTCTGAGTGTGGGAAGGGATTCACTCAGTTATCCCACCTGCTGATAGACCAGCGAGGTCACACTGGGGAGAGACCGTTCACTTCTCTGAGTGTGGGAAGGGATTCACTCAGTTATCCCACCTGCGGATACACCAGCGAGTTCACACTGGGGAGAGGCCGTTCACCTCTCTGAGTGTGGGAAGAGTTTCACTCAGTTATCCCACCTGCTGATACACCAGCGAGTTCACACTTGGGAGAGACTGTTCACCTCTCTGAGTGTGGGAAGGGATTCACTCAGTTATCCCACCTGCGGATAAACCAGCGAGTTCACACTGGTGAGAGACCGTTCACCTCTCTGAGTGTGGGAAGGGATTCACTCAGTTATCCCACCTGCTGATACACCAGCGAGTTCACACTGGGGAGAGACCGTTCACCTCTCTGAGTGTGGGAAGGGATTCACTCAGTTATCTCACCTGCTGATACACCAGCGAGGTCAAATTGGGGAGAGGCCGTTCACCTCTCTGAGTGTGGGAAGGGATTCACTCAGTTATCCCACCTGCTGATACACCAGCGAGGTCACACTGGGGAGAGACCGTTCACCTCTCTGAGTGTGGGGAGGGATTCACTTAGTTATCCCACCTGCTGATACACCAGCGACTTCACACTGGGGAGAGGCCGTTCACCTGCTCTGAGTGAGGGAAGGGATTCACTCAGTTATCCCACCTACTGGTACACCAGCGAGTTCACATTGGGGAGAGACCGTTCACCTCTCTGAGTGTGGGAAGGGATTCACTCAGTTATCCCACCGACTGATACACCAGCGAGTTCACACTGGGGAGAGGCCGTTCACCTCTCTGAGTGTGGGAAGGTATTCACTCAGTTATCCCACCTGCTGATACGCCAGCGAGTTCACACTGGGGAGAGACCGTTCACCTCTCTGAGTGTGGGAAGGGATTCACTCAGTTATCCCACCTGCTGATACACCACCGAGTTCACACTTGGGAGAGACCGTTCACCTCTCTGAGTGTGGGAAGGGATTCACTCAGTTATCCCACCTGCTGATACACCAGCGAGGTCACACTGGGGAGAGACCGTTCACCTCTCTGAGTGTGGGAAGGGATTCACTCAGTTATCCCACCTGCTGATACACCAGCGAGTTCACACTGGGGAGAGGCCGTTCACCTCTCTGAGTGTGGGAAGGGATTCACTCAGTTATCCCACCTGCTGATACGCCAGCGAGTTCACACTGGGGAGAGGCCGTTCACCTCTCTGAGTGTGGGAAGGGATTCACTCAGTTATCCCACCTGCTGATACGCCAGCGAGTTCACACTGGGCAGAGGCCGTTCACCTCTCTGAGTGTGGGAAGGGACTCACTCAGTTATCCCACCTGCTGATACACCAGCGAGTTCACACTGGGGAGAGACTGTTTACCTCTTTGAGTGTGGGAAGGGATTCACTCAGTTATCCCACCTGCAGATACACCAGCGAGTTCACACTGGGGAGAGACTGTTTACGTCTCTGAGTGTGGGAAGAGATTCACTCAGTTATCCAACCTGCTGATACACCAGTGAGTACACACTGGGGAGAGGCCGTTCACCTCTCTGAGTGTGGGAAGGGATTCACTCTGTTATCCCACCTGCGGATACACCAGCGAGGTCACACTGGGGAGAAACCGTTCACCTCTCTGAGTGTGGGAACGGATTCACTCAGTTATCCCACCGACTGATACACCAGCGAGTTCACACTGGGGAGAGGCTGTTCACCTCTCTGAGTGTGGGGAGGGATTCACTTAGTTATACCACCTGCTGATACACCAGCGACTTCACACTGGGGATATGCCGTTCACATGCTCTGAGTGTGGGAAGGGATTCACTCAGTTATCCCACCTACTGGTACACCAGCGAGTTCACATTGGGGAGAGACCGTTCACCTCTCTGAGTGTGGGAAGGGATTCACTCAGTTATCCCACCGACTGATACACCACCGAGTTCACACTGGGGAGAGACCGTTCACCTCTCTGAGTGTGGGAAGGGATTCACTCAGTTATCCAACCTGCTGATACACCAGTGAGTACACACTGGGGAGAGGCCGTTCACCTCTCTGAGTGTGGGAAGTGATTCACTCAGTTATTCCACCTGCTGATACACCAGCGAGGTCACACTGGGGAGAGACTGTTTACCTCTCTGAGTGTGGGAAGGGATTCACTCAGTTATCCCACCTGCTGATACACCAGCGAGTTCACACTGGGGAGAGACTGTTTACCTCTCTGAGTGTGGGAAGAGATTCACGCAGTTATCCCACCTGCTGATACACCAGCGAGTTCACACTGGGGAGAGACCGTTCACCTCTCTGAGTGTGGGAAGGGATTCACTCAGTTATCCAACCTGCTGATACAGCAGTGAGTACACACTGGGGAGAGGCCGTTCACCTCTCTGAGTGTGGGAAGTGATTCACTCAGTTATTCCACCTGCTGATACACCAGCGAGGTCACATTGGGGAGAGGCCGTTCACCTCTCTGAGTGTGGGAAGGGATTCACGCAGTTACCCCACCTGCTGATACACC
This sequence comes from Pristiophorus japonicus, assembly GCF_044704955.1. Lineage (NCBI taxonomy): Eukaryota > Metazoa > Chordata > Chondrichthyes > Pristiophoridae > Pristiophorus > Pristiophorus japonicus. Next base: position 902,472 of record NW_027252166.1, on the reverse strand, counting down.
AGTGAGTTCACACTGGGGAGAGACTGTTCACCTCTCTGAGTGTGGGAAGGGATTCACTCAGTTATCCCACCTGCTGATACACCAGTGAGTTCACACTGGAGAGAGACCGTTCACCTCTCTGAGTGTGGAAGGGATTCACTCAGTTATCCCACCTGCTGATACACCAGCGAGTTCACACTGGGGAGAGACCGTTCACCTCTCTGAGTGTGGGAAGGGATTCACTCAGTTATCCCACCTACTGATACACCAGTGAGTTCACACTGGAGAGAGACTGTTCACCTCTCTGAGTGTGGGAAGGGATTCACTCAGTTATCCCACCTGCTGATACACCAGCGAGTTCACACTGGGGAGAGACCGTTCACCTCTCTGAGTGTGGGAAAGGATTCACTCAGTTATCCCACCTGCTGATACACCAGCGAGGTCACACTGGGGAGAGACCGTTCACCTCTCTGAGTGTGGGAAGGGATTCACTCAGTTATCTCACCTGCTGATACACCAGCGAGGTCACACTGGGGAGAGACCTTTCACCTCTCTGAGTGTGGGAAGGGATTCACGCAGTTACCCCACCTGCTGATACACCAGTGAGTTCACACTGGGGAGAGGCCGTTCACCTCTCTGAGTGTTGGAAGGGATTCACTCAGTTATCCCACCTGCTGTTACAGCAGTGAGTTCACACTGGGGAGAGACCGTTCACCTCTCTGAGTGTGGGAAGGGATTCACTCAGTTATCCTTCCTGCTGATACACCAGTGAGTTCACACTGGGGAGAGACTGTTCACCTCTCTGAGTGTGGGAACGGATTCAATCAGTTATCCCACCTGCTGATGCACCAGCGAGGTCACACTGGGGAGAGACCGTTCACCTCTCTGAGTGTGGGAAGAGATTCACTCAGTTATCCCACCTACTGATACACCAGCGAGTTCACACTGGAGAGAGACCGTTCACCTCTCTGAGTGTGGGAAGGGATTCACTCAGTTATCCCACCGACTGATACACCAGCGAGTTCACACTGGGGAGAGACTGTTCACCTCTCTGAGTGTGGGAAGGGATTCACTCAGTTATCCCAACGACTGATACACCATCGAGGTCACACTGGGGAGAGACCGTTCACCTCTCTCAGTGTGAGGTAGGATTCACTCAGTTATCCCACCTACTGATACACCAGCGAGTTCACACTGGGGAGAGGCCGTTCACCTCTCTGAGTGTGGGAAGGGATTCACTCAGTTATCCCACCTGCTGATACACCAGCGAGGTCACACTGGGGAGAGACCGTTCACCTTTCTGAGTGTGGGAAAGGATTCACTCAGTTATCCCACCTGCTGATACACCATCGAGGTCACACTGGGGAGAGACCGTTCACCTCTCTCAGTGTGAGGTAGGATTCACTCAGTTATCCCACCTACTGATACACCAGCGAGTTCACACTGGGGAGAGGCCGTTCACCTCTCTGAGTGTGGGAAGGGATTCACTCAGTTATCCCACCTGCTGATACACCAGCGAGGTCACACTGGGGAGAGACCGTTCACCTTTCTGAGTGTGGGAAGGGACTCACTCAGTTATCCCACCTGCTGATACACCAGTGAGTTCACACTGGGGAGAGACAGTTCACCTCTCTGTGTGTGGGAAGGGATTCACTCAGTTATCCCACCTGCTGATACACCAGCGAGTTCACACTGGGGAGAGACCGTTCACTTCTCTGAGTGTGGGAAGGGATTCACTCAGTTATCCCACCTGCTGATACACCAGCGAGGTCAAACTGGGGAGAGGCCGTTCACCTCTCTGAGTGTGGGAAGGGATTCACGCAGTTACCCCACCTGCTGATACACCAGCGAGTTCACACTGGGGAGAGGCCGTTCACCTCTCTGAGTGTGGGAAGGGACTCACTCAGTTATCCCACCTGGTGATACACCAGCGAGTTCACACTGGGGAGAGACCGTTCACCTCTCTGAGTGTGGGAAGGGATTCACTCAGTTATCCCACCTGCTGATACAAAAGCGAGTTCACACTCGGGAGAGACCGTTCACCTCTTTGAGTGTGGGAAGGGATTCACTCAGTTATCCCACCTGCTGATACACCAGCGAGGTCACACTGGGGAGAGACCGTTCACTTCTCTGAGTGTGGGAAGGGATTCACTCAGTTATCCCACCTGCGGATACACCAGCGAGTTCACACTGGGGAGAGGCCGTTTACCTCTCTGAGTGTGGGAAGAGATTCACTCAGTTATCCCACCTGCTGATACACCAGCGAGTTCACACTGGGGAGAGGCCGTTCACCTCTCTGAGTGTGGGAAGGGACTCACTCAGTTATCCCACCTGCTGATACACCAGCGAGTTCACACTGGGGAGAGACCGTTCACCTCTCTGAGTGTGGGAAGGGATTCATTCAGTTATCCCACCTGCTGATACACCAGCGAGTTCACACTAGGGAGAGACCGTTCACCTCTCTGAGTGTGGGAAGGGATTCACTCAGTTATCCCACCTGCTGATACACCAGCGAGTTCACACTGGGGAGAGGCCGTTCACCTCTCTGAGTGTTGGAAGGGATTCACTCAGTTATCCCACCTGCTGATACACCAGCGAGTTCACACTGGGGAGAGACCGTTCACTTCTCTGAGTGTGGGAAGGGATTCACTCAGTTATCCCACCTGCGGATACACCAGCGAGTTCACACTGGGGAGAGGCCGTTCACCTCTCTGAGTGTGGGAAGAGATTCACTCAGTTATCCCACCTGCTGATACACCAGCGAGTTCACACTGGGGAGAGACCGTTCACCTCTCTGAGTGTGGGAAGGTATTCACTCAGTTATCCCACCTGCTGATACGCCAGCGAGTTCACACTGGGGAGAGACCGTTCACCTCTCTGAGTGTGGGAAGGGATTCACTCAGTTATCCCACCTGCTGATACACCACCGAGTTCACACTTGGGAGAGACCGTTCACCTCTCTGAGTGTGGGAAGGGATTCACTCAGTTATCCCACCTGCTGATACACCAGCGAGGTCACACTGGGGAGAGACCGTTCACCTCTCTGAGTGTGGGAAGGGATTCACTCAGTTATCCCACCTGCTGTTACACCAGCGAGTTCACACTGGGGAGAGGCCGTTCACCTCTCTGAGTGTGGGAAGGGATTCACTCAGTTATCCCACCTGCTGATACGCCAGCGAGTTCACACTGGGGAGAGGCCGTTCACCTCTCTGAGTGTGGGAAGGGATTCACTCAGTTATCCCACCTGCTGATACGCCAGCGAGTTCACACTGGGCAGAGGCCGTTCACCTCTCTGAGTGTGGGAAGGGACTCACTCAGTTATCCCACCTGCTGATACACCAGCGAGTTCACACTGGGGAGAGACTGTTTACCTCTTTGAGTGTGGAAAGGGATTCACTCAGTTATCCCACCTGCAGATACACCAGCGAGTTCACACTGGGGAGAGACTGTTTACGTCTCTGAGTGTGGGAAGAGATTCACTCAGTTATCCAACCTGCTGATACACCAGTGAGTACACACTGGGGAGAGGCCGTTCACCTCTCTGAGTGTGGGAAGTGATTCACTCAGTTATCCCACCTGCTGATACACCAGCGAGTTCACATTCGGGAGAGATGTTCACCTCTCTGAGTGTGGGAAGGGATTCACTCAGTTATCCCACCTGCGGATACACCAGTGAGTTCACACTGGGGCGAGACTGTTCACCTCTCTGAGTGTGGGAAGTGATTCAATCAGTTATCCCACCTGCTGATACACCACCGTGTTCACACTGGGGAGAGACCGTTCACCTCTCTGAGTGTGGGAAGGGATTCACTCAGTTATCCCACCTGCTGATACGCCAGCGAGTTCACACTGGGGAGAGGCCGTTCACCTCTCTGAGTGTGGGAAGGGATTCACTCAGTTATCCCACCTGCTGATACGCCAGCGAGTTCACACTGGGGAGAGGCCTTTCACCTCTCTGAGTGTGGGAAGGGACTCACTCAGTTATCCCACCTGCTGATACACCAGCGAGTTCACACTGGGGAGAGACTGTTTACCTCTTTGAGTGTGGGAAGGGATTCACTCAGTTATCCCACCTGCAGATACACCAGCGAGTTCACACTGGGGAGAGACTGTTTACGTCTCTGAGTGTGGGAAGAGATTCACTCAGTTATCCAACCTGCTGATACACCAGTGAGTACACACTGGGGAGAGGCCGTTCACCTCTCTGAGTGTGGGAAGTGATTCACTCAGTTATCCCACCTGCTGATACACCAGCGAGTTCACATTCGGGAGAGATGTTCACCTCTCTGAGTGTGGGAAGGGATTCACTCAGTTATCCCACCTGCGGATACACCAGCGAGGTCACATTGGGGAGAGACCGTTCACCTCTCTGAGTGTGGGAAGGGATTCACTCAGTTATCCCACCTGCTGATACGCCAGCGAGTTCACACTGGGCAGAGGCCGTTCACCTCTCTGAGTGTGGGAAGGGACTCACTCAGTTATCCCACCTGCTGATACACCAGCGAGTTCACACTGGGGAGAGACTGTTTACCTCTTTGAGTGTGGAAAGGGATTCACTCAGTTATCCCACCTGCAGATACACCAGCGAGTTCACACTGGGGAGAGACTGTTTACGTCTCTGAGTGTGGGAAGAGATTCACTCAGTTATCCAACCTGCTGATACACCAGTGAGTACACACTGGGGAGAGGCCGTTCACCTCTCTGAGTGTGGGAAGTGATTCACTCAGTTATCCCACCTGCTGAAACACCAGCGAGTTCACATTCGGGAGAGATGTTCACCTCTCTGAGTGTGGGAAGGGATTCACTCAGTTATCCCACCTGCGGATACACCAGTGAGTTCACACTGGGGCGAGACTGTTCACCTCTCTGAGTGTGGGAAGGGATTCAATCAGTTATCCCACCTGCTGATACACCACCGTGTTCACACTGGGGAGAGACCGTTCACCTCTCTGAGTGTGGGAAGGGATTCACTCAGTTATCCCACCTGCTGATACGCCAGCGAGTTCACACTGGGGAGAGGCCGTTCACCTCTCTGAGTGTGGGAAGGGATTCACTCAGTTATCCCACCTGCTGATACGCCAGCGAGTTCACACTGGGGAGAGGCCTTTCACCTCTCTGAGTGTGGGAAGGGATTCACTCAGTTATCCCACCTGTAGATACACCAGCGAGTTCACACTGGGGAGAGACTGTTTACGTCTCTGAGTGTGGGAAGAGATTCACTCAGTTATCCAACCTGCTGATACACCAGTGAGTACACACTGGGGAGAGGCCGTTCACCTCTCTGAGTGTGGGAAGTGATTCACTCAGTTATCCCACCTGCTGATACACCAGCGAGTTCACATTCGGGAGAGATGTTCACCTCTCTGATTGTGGGAAGGGATTCACTCAGTTATCCCACCTGCGGATACACAAGCGAGGTCACATTGGGGAGAGACCGTTCACCTCTCTGAGTGTGGGAAGGGATTCAATCAGTTATCCCACCTACTGATACACCAGTGAGTTCACACTGGGGAGAGACTGTTCACCTCTCTGAGTGTGGGAAGGGATTCAATCAGTTATCCCACCTACTGATACACCAGTGAGTTCACACTGGGGAGAGACCGTTCACCTCTCTGAGTGTAGGAAGGGATTCACTCAGTTATCCCACCTGCTGATACACCACCGTGTTCACACTGGGGAGAGACCGTTCACCTCTCTGAGTGTGGGAACGGATTCACTCAGTTATCCCACCTGCTGATACACCAGCGAGGTCACATTGGGGAGAGACCGTTCACCTCTCTGAGTGTGGGGAGGGATTCACTTAGTTATCCCACCTGCTGATACACCAGCGACTTCACACTGGGGATAGGCCGTTCACCTGCTCTGAGTGTAGGAAGGGATTCACTCAGTTATCCCACCTACTGGTACACCAGCGAGTTCACATTGGGGAGAGACCGTTCACCTCTCTGAGTGTGGGAAGGGATTCCCTCAGTTATCCCACCGACTGATACACCAGCGAGTTCACACTTGTGAGAGGCCGTTCACCTCTCTGAGTGTGCGAAGGTATTCACTCAGTTATCCCACCTGCTGATACGCCAGCGAGTTCACACTGGGGAGAGACCGTTCACCTCTCTGAGTGTGGGAAGGGATTCACTCAGTTATCCCACCTGCTGATACACCACCGAGTTCACACTGGGGAGAGACCGTTCACCTCTCTGAGTGTGGGAAGGGATTCACTCAGTTATCCCACCTGCTGATACACCAGCGAGTTCACACTGGGGAGAGACTGTTTACCTCTCTGAGTGTGGGAAGAGATTCACTCAGTTATCCAACCTGCTGATACACCAGTGAGTACACACTGGGGAGAGGCCGTTCACCTCTCTGAGTGTGGGAAGTGATTCACTCAGTTATCCCATCTGCTGATACACCAGCGAGTTCACATTCGGGAGAGATGTTCACCTCTCTGAGTGTGGGAAGGGATTCACTCTGTTATCCCACCTGCGGATACACCAGCGAGGTCACACTGGGGAGAAACCGTTCACCTCTCTGAGTGTGGGAACGGATTCACTCAGTTATCCCACCGACTGATACACCAGCGAGGTCACACTGGGGAGAGACTGTTTACCTCTCTGAGTGTGGGAAGGTATTCACTCAGTTATCCCACCTGCTGATGCACCAGCGAGGTCACAATGGGGAGAGGCCGTTCACCTCTCTGAGTGTGGGAAGGGATTCACTCAGTTATCCCACCGACTGATACACCAGCGAGTTCACACTGGGCAGAGACCGTTCACCTCTCTGAGTGTGGGAAGGGATTCACTCAGTTATCTCACCTGCTGATACACCAGCGAGGTCACTCTGGGGAGAGACCGTTCACCTCTCTGAGTGTGGGAAGGGATTCACTCAGTTATCCCACCGACTGATACACCAGCGAGTTCACACTGGGGAGAGACCGTTCACCTCTCTGTGTGTGGGAAGGGATTCACTCAGTTATCCCACCTGCTGATACACCAGCGAGTTCACACTGGGGAGAGACCGTTCACCTCTCTGTGTGTTGGAAGGGATTCACTCAGTTATCCCACCTACTGATACACCAGTGAGTTCACACTGGGGAGAGACAGTTCACCTCTCTGAGTGTGGGAAGGGATTCACTCAGTTATCCCACCTGCTGATACACCAGCGAGTTCACACTGAGGAGACACCGTTCACCTCTCTGAGTGTGGGAACGGATTCACTCAGTTATCCCACCTGCTGATACACCAGCGAGGTCACTCTGGGGAGAGGCCGTTCACCTCTCTGAGTGTGGGAAGGGATTCACGCAGTTACCCCACCTGCTGATACACCAGCGAGTTCACGCTGGGTGCAGGCCGTTCACCCCTCTGAGTGTGGGAAGGGACTCACTCAGTTATCCCACCTGGTGATACACCAGCGAGTTCACACTGGGGAGAGACCGTTCACCTCTCTGAGTGTGGGAAGGGATTCACTCAGTTATCCCACCTGCTGATACAACAGCGAGTTCACACTCGGGAGAGATCGTTCACCTCTCTGAGTGTGGGAAGGGATTCACTCAGTTATCCCACCTGCTGATACACCAGCGAGTTCACACTGGGGAGAGACCGTTCAGCTCTCTGAGTGTGGGAAGGGATTCACTCAGTTATCCCACCTGCTGATCGACCAGCGAGGTCACACTGGGGAGAGACCGTTCACTTCTCTGAGTGTGGGAAGGGATTCACTCAGTTATCCCACCTGCGGATACACCAGCGAGTTCACACTGGGGAGAGGCCGTTCACCTCTCTGAGTGTGGGAAGAGTTTCACTCAGTTATCCCACCTGCTGATACACCAGCGAGTTCACACTTGGGAGAGACTGTTCACCTCTCTGAGTGTGGGAAGGGATTCACTCAGTTATCCCACCTGCGGATACACCAGCGAGTTCACACTGGGGAGAGACCGTTCACCTCTCTGAGTGTGGGAAGGGATTCACTCAGTTATCCCACCTGCTGATACACCAGCGAGTTCACACTGGGGAGAGACCGTTCACCTCTCTGAGTGTGGGAAGGGATTCACTCAGTTATCTCACCTGCTGATACACCAGCGAGGTCAAATTGGGGAGAGGCCGTTCACCTCTCTGAGTGTGGGAAGGGATTCACTCAGTTATCCCACCTGCTGATACACCAGCGAGGTCACACTGGGGAGAGACCGTTCACCTCTCTGAGTGTGGGAAGGGATTCACTCAGTTATCCCACCTACTGGTACACCAGCGAGTTCACATTGGGGAGAGACCGTTCACCTCTCTGAGTGTGGGAAGGGATTCACTCAGTTATCCCACCGACTGATACACCAGCGAGTTCACACTGGGGAGAGGCCGTTCACCTCTCTGAGTGTGGGAAGGTATTCACTCAGTTATCCCACCTGCTGATACGCCAGCGAGTTCACACTGGGGAGAGACCGTTCACCTCTCTGAGTGTGGGAAGGGATTCACTCAGTTATCCCACCTGCTGATACACCACCGAGTTCACACTTGGGAGAGACCGTTCACCTCTCTGAGTGTGGGAAGGGATTCACTCAGTTATCCCACCTGCTGATACACCAGCGAGGTCACACTGGGGAGAGACCGTTCACCTCTCTGAGTGTGGGAAGGGATTCACTCAGTTATCCCACCTGCTGATACACCAGCGAGTTCACACTGGGGATAGGCCGTTCACCTCTCTGAGTGTGGGAAGGGATTCACTCAGTTATCCCACCTGCTGATACGCCAGCGAGTTCACACTGGGGAGAGGCCGTTCACCTCTCTGAGTGTGGGAAGGGATTCACTCAGTTATCCCACCTGCTGATACGCCAGCGAGTTCACACTGGGCAGAGGCCGTTCACCTCTCTGAGTGTGGGAAGGGACTCACTCAGTTATCCCACCTGCTGATACACCAGCGAGTTCACACTGGGGAGAGACTGTTTACCTCTTTGAGTGTGGGAAGGGATTCACTCAGTTATCCCACCTGCAGATACACCAGCGAGTTCACACTGGGGAGAGACTGTTTACGTCTCTGAGTGTGGGAAGAGATTCACTCAGTTATCCAACCTGCTGATACACCAGTGAGTACACACTGGGGAGAGACTGTTCACCTCTCTGAGTGTGGGAAGGGATTCAATCAGTTATCCCACCTACTGATACACCACCGTGTTCACACTGGGGAGAGACTGTTTACCTCTTTGAGTGTGGGAAGGGATTCACTCAGTTATCCCACCTGCTGATACACCACCGTGTTCACACTGGGGAGAGACCGTTCACCTCTCTGAGTGTGGGAACGGATTCACTCAGTTATCCCACCTGCTGATACACCAGCGAGGTCACATTGGGGAGAGACCGTTCACCTCTCTGAGTGTGGGGAGGGATTCACTTAGTTATCCCACCTGCTGATACACCAGCGACTTCACACTGGGGATAGGCCGTTCACCTGCTCTGAGTGTGGGAAGGGATTCACTCAGTTATCCCACCTACTGGTACACCAGCGAGTTCACATTGGGGAGAGACCGTTCACCTCTCTGAGTGTGGGAAGGGACTCACTCAGTTATCCCACCTGCTGATACACCAGCGAGTTCACACTGGGGAGAGACTGTTTACCTCTTTGAGTGTGGGAAGGGATTCACTCAATTATCCCACCTGCTGATACACCAGCGAGTTCACACTGGGGAGAGACTGTTTACCTCTCTGAGTGTGGGAAGAGATTCACTCAGTTATCCAACCTGCTGATACACCAGTGAGTACACACTGGGGAGAGGCCGTTCACCTCTCTGAGTGTGGGAATTGATTCACTCAGTTATCCCATCTGCTGATACACCAGCGAGTTCACATTCGGGAGAGATGTTCACCTCTCTGAGTGTGGGAAGGGATTCACTCTGTTATCCCACCTGCGGATACACCAGCGAGGTCACACTGGGGAGAAACCGTTCACCTCTCTGAGTGTGGGAACGGATTCACTCAGTTATCCCACCGACTGATACACCAGCGAGTTCACACTGGGGAGAGGCTGTTCACCTCTCTGAGTGTGGGGAGGGATTCACTTAGTTATCCCACCTGCTGATACACCAGCGACTTCACACTGGGGATATGCCGTTCACCTGCTCTGAGTGTGGGAAGGGATTCACTCAGTTATCCCACCTACTGGTACACCAGCGAGTTCACATTGGGGAGAGACCGTTCACCTCTCTGAGTGTGGGAAGGGATTCACTCAGTTATCCCACCGACTGATACACCACCGAGTTCACACTGGGGAGAGACCGTTCACCTCTCTGAGTGTGGGAAGGGATTCGCTCAGTTATCCCACCTGCTGATACACCAGCGAGGTCACACTGGGGAGAGACCGTTCACCTCTCTGAGTGTGGGAAGGGATTCACTCAGTTATCCCACCTGCTGATACACCAGCGAGTTCACACTGGGGAGAGGCCGTTCACCTCTCTGAGTGTGGGAAGGGATTCACTCTGTTATCCCACCTGCTGATACACCAGCGAGTTCACACTGGGGAGAGGCCGTTCACCTCTCTGAGTGTGGGAAGGGACTCACTCAGTTAACCCACCTGCTGATACACCAGCGAGTTCACACTGGGGAGAGACTGTTTACCTCTCTGAGTGTGGGAAGGGATTCACTCAGTTATCCCACCTGCTGATACACCAGCGAGTTCACACTGGGGAGAGACTGTTTACCTCTCTGAGTGTGGGAAGAGATTCACGCAGTTATCCCACCTGCTGATACACCAGCGAGTTCACACTGGGGAGAGACCGTTCACCTCTCTGAGTGTGGGAAGGGATTCACTCAGTTATCCAACCTGCTGATACACCAGTGAGTACACACTGGGGAGAGGCCGTTCACCTCTCTGAGTGTGGGAAGTGATTCACTCAGTTATTCCACCTGCTGATACACCAGCGAGGTCACATTGGGGAGAGGCCGTTCACCTCTCTGAGTGTGGGAAGGGATTCACGCAGTTACCCCACCTGCTGATACACCAGTGAGTTCACACTGGGGAGAGACTGTTCACCTCTCTGAGTGTGGGAAGGGATTCACTCAGTTATCCCACCTGCTGATACACCAGTGAGTTCACACTGGAGAGAGACCGTTCACCTCTCTGAGTGTGGAAGGGATTCACTCAGTTATCCCACCTGCTGATACACCAGCGAGTTCACACTGGGGAGAGACCGTTCACCTCTCTGAGTGTGGGAAGGGATTCACTCAGTTATCCCACCTACTGATACGCCAGTGAGTTCACACTGGAGAGAGACTGTTCACCTCTCTGAGTGTGGGAAGGGATTCACTCAGTTATCCCACCTGCTGATACACCAGCGAGTTCACACTGGGGAGAGACCGTTCACCTCTCTGAGTGTGGGAAAGGATTCACTCAGTTATCCCACCTGCTGATACACCAGCGAGGTCACACTGGGGAGAGACCGTTCACCTCTCTGAGTGTGGGAAGGGATTCACTCAGTTATCTCACCTGCTGATACACCAGCGAGGTCACACTGGGGAGTGACCTTTCACCTCTCTGAGTGTGGGAAGGGATTCACGTAGTTACCCCACCTGCTGATACACCAGTGAGTTCACACTGGGGAGAGGCCGTTCACCTCTCTGAGTGTTGGAAGGGATTCACTCAGTTATCCCACCTGCTGATACAGCAGTGAGTTCAGACTGGGGAGAGACCGTTCACCTCTCTGAGTGTGGGAAGGGATTCACTCAATTATCCCACCTGCTGATACACCAGCGAGGTCACACTGGGGAGAGGCCGTTCACCTCTCTGAGTGTTGGAAGGGATTCACTCAGTTATCCCACCTGCTGATACACCAGTGAGTTAACACTGGGGAGAGGCCGTTCACCTCTCTGAGTGTGGGAAGCGATTCACTCAGTTATCCCACCTGCTGATACACCAGCGAGTTCGCACTGGGGAGAGACCATTCACCTCTCTGAGTGTGGGAAGGGATTCACTCAGTTATCCTTCCTGCTGATACACCAGTGAGTTCACACTGGGGAGAGACTGTTCACCTCTCTGAGTGTGGGAACGGATTCAATCAGTTATCCCACCTGCTGATGCACCAGCGAGGTCACACTGGGGAGAGACCGTTCACCTCTCTGAGTGTGGGAAGAGATTCACTCAGTTATCCCACCTACTGATACACCAGCGAGTTCACACTGGAGAGAGACCGTTCACCTCTCTGAGTGTGGGAAGGGATTCACTCAGTTATCCCACCGACTGATACACCAGCGAGTTCACACTGGGGAGAGACTGTTCACCTCTCTGAGTGTGGGAAGGGATTCACTCAGTTATCCCACCGACTGATACACCATCGAGGTCACACTGGGGAGAGACCGTTCACCTCTCTCAGTGTGAGGTAGGATTCACTCAGTTATCCCACCTACTGATACACCAGCGAGTTCACACTGGGGAGAGGCCGTTCACCTCTCTGAGTGTGGGAAGGGATTCACTCAGTTATCCCACCTGCTGATACACCAGCGAGGTCACACTGGGGAGAGACCGTTCACCTCTCTGAGTGTGGGAAAGGATTCACTCAGTTATCCCACCTGCTGATACACCAGCGAGGTCACACTGCGGAGAGACCGTTCACCTCTCTGATTGTGGGAAGGGACTCACTCAGTTATCCCACCTGCTGATACACCAGTGAGTTCACACTGGGGAGAGACAGTTCACCTCTCTGTGTGTGGGAAGGGATTCACTCAGTTATCCCACCTGCTGATACACCAGCGAGTTCACACTGGGGAGAGACCGTTCACTTCTCTGAGTGTGGGAAGGGATTCACTCAGTTATCCCACCTGCTGATACACCAGCGAGGTCAAACTGGGGAGAGGCCGTTCACCTCTCTGAGTGTGGGAAGGGATTCTCGCAGTTACCCCACCTGCTGATACACCAGCGAGTTCACACTGGGGAGAGGCCGTTCACCTCTCTGAGTGTGGGAAGGGACTCACTCAGTTATCCCACCTGGTGATACACCAGCGAGTTCACACTGGGGAGAGACCGTTCACCTCTCTGAGTGTGGGAAGGGATTCACTCAGTTATCCCACCTGCTGATACAAAAGCGAGTTCACACTCGGGAGAGACCGTTCACCTCTTTGAGTGTGGGAAGGGATTCACTCAGTTATCCCACCTGCTGATACACCAGCGAGGTCACACTGGGGAGAGACCGTTCACTTCTCTGAGTGTGGGAAGGGATTCACTCAGTTATCCCACCTGCGGATACACCAGCGAGTTCACACTGGGGAGAGGCCGTTTACCTCTCTGAGTGTGGGAAGAGATTCACTCAGTTATCCCACCTGCTGATACACCAGCGAGTTCACACTGGGGAGAGGCCGTTCACCTCTCTGAAGTGGGAAGGGATTCATTCAGTTATCCCACCTGCTGATACACCAGCGAGTTCACACTGGGGAGAGACCGTTCACCTCTCTGAGTGTGGGAAGGGATTCACTCAGTTATCCCACCTGCTGATACACCAGCGAGTTCACACTGGGGAGAGGCCGTTCACCTCTCTGAGTGTTGGAAGGGATTCACTCAGTTATCCCACCTGCTGATACACCAGCGAGTTCACACTGGGGAGAGACCGTTCACTTCTCTGAGTGTGGGAAGGGATTCACTCAGTTATCCCACCTGCGGATACACCAGCGAGTTCACACTGGGGAGAGGCCGTTCACCTCTCTGAGTGTGGGAAGAGATTCACTCAGTTATCCCACCTGCTGATACACCAGCGAGTTCACACTGGGGAGAGACCGTTCACCTCTCTGAGTGTGGGAAGGTATTCACTCAGTTATCCCACCTGCTGATACGCCAGCGAGTTCACACTGGGGAGAGACCGTTCACCTCTCTGAGTGTGGGAAGGGATTCACTCAGTTATCCCACCTGCTGATACACCACCGAGTTCACACTTGGGAGAGACCGTTCACCTCTCTGAGTGTGGGAAGGGATTCACTCAGTTATCCCACCTGCTGATACACCAGCGAGTTCACACTGGGGAGAGACCGTTCACCTCTCTGAGTGTGGGAAGGGATTCATTCAGTTATCCCATCTGCTGATACACCAGCGAGTTCACACTGGGGAGAGACCGTTCACCTCTCTGAGTGTGGGAAGGGATTCACTCAGTTATCCCACCTGCTGATACACCAGCGAGTTCACACTGGGGAGAGGCCGTTCACCTCTCTGAGTGTTGGAAGGGATTCACTCAGTTATCCCACCTGCTGATACACCAGCGAGTTCACACTGGGGAGAGACCGTTCACTTCTCTGAGTGTGGGAAGGGATTCACTCAGTTATCCCACCTGCGGATACACCAGCGAGTTCACACAGGGGAGAGGCCGTTCACCTCTCTGAGTGTGGGAAGAGATTCACTCAGTTATCCCACCTGCTGATACACCAGCGAGTTCACACTGGGGAGAGACCGTTCACCTCTCTGAGTGTGGGAAGGGATTCACTCAATTATCCCACCTGCTGATACACCAGCGAGGTCACACTGGGGAGAGGCCGTTCACCTCTCTGAGTGTTGGAAGGGATTCACTCAGTTATCCCACCTGCTGATACACCAGTGAGTTAACACTGGGGAGAGGCCGTTCACCTCTCTGAGTGTGGGAAGCGATTCACTCAGTTATCCCACCTGCTGATACACCAGCGAGTTCGCACTGGGGAGAGACCATTCACCTCTCTGAGTGTGGGAAGGGATTCACTCAGTTATCCTTCCTGCTGATACACCAGTGAGTTCACACTGGGGAGAGACTGTTCACCTCTCTGAGTGTGGGAACGGATTCAATCAGTTATCCCACCTGCTGATGCACCAGCGAGGTCACACTGGGGAGAGACCGTTCACCTCTCTGAGTGTGGGAAGAGATTCACTCAGTTATCCCACCTACTGATACACCAGCGAGTTCACACTGGAGAGAGACCGTTCACCTCTCTGAGTGTGGGAAGGGATTCACTCAGTTATCCCACCGACTGATACACCAGCGAGTTCACACTGGGGAGAGACTGTTCACCTCTCTGAGTGTGGGAAGGGATTCACTCAGTTATCCCACCGACTGATACACCATCGAGGTCACACTGGGGAGAGACCGTTCACCTCTCTCAGTGTGAGGTAGGATTCACTCAGTTATCCCACCTACTGATACACCAGCGAGTTCACACTGGGGAGAGGCCGTTCACCTCTCTGAGTGTGGGAAGGGATTCACTCAGTTATCCCACCTGCTGATACACCAGCGAGGTCACACTGGGGAGAGACCGTTCACCTCTCTGAGTGTGGGAAAGGATTCACTCAGTTATCCCACCTGCTGATACACCAGCGAGGTCACACTGCGGAGAGACCGTTCACCTCTCTGATTGTGGGAAGGGACTCACTCAGTTATCCCACCTGCTGATACACCAGTGAGTTCACACTGGGGAGAGACAGTTCACCTCTCTGTGTGTGGGAAGGGATTCACTCAGTTATCCCACCTGCTGATACACCAGCGAGTTCACACTGGGGAGAGACCGTTCACTTCTCTGAGTGTGGGAAGGGATTCACTCAGTTATCCCACCTGCTGATACACCAGCGAGGTCAAACTGGGGAGAGGCCGTTCACCTCTCTGAGTGTGGGAAGGGATTCTCGCAGTTACCCCACCTGCTGATACACCAGCGAGTTCACACTGGGGAGAGGCCGTTCACCTCTCTGAGTGTGGGAAGGGACTCACTCAGTTATCCCACCTGGTGATACACCAGCGAGTTCACACTGGGGAGAGACCGTTCACCTCTCTGAGTGTGGGAAGGGATTCACTCAGTTATCCCACCTGCTGATACAAAAGCGAGTTCACACTCGGGAGAGACCGTTCACCTCTTTGAGTGTGGGAAGGGATTCACTCAGTTATCCCACCTGCTGATACACCAGCGAGGTCACACTGGGGAGAGACCGTTCACTTCTCTGAGTGTGGGAAGGGATTCACTCAGTTATCCCACCTGCGGATACACCAGCGAGTTCACACTGGGGAGAGGCCGTTTACCTCTCTGAGTGTGGGAAGAGATTCACTCAGTTATCCCACCTGCTGATACACCAGCGAGTTCACACTGGGGAGAGGCCGTTCACCTCTCTGAAGTGGGAAGGGATTCATTCAGTTATCCCACCTGCTGATACACCAGCGAGTTCACACTGGGGAGAGACCGTTCACCTCTCTGAGTGTGGGAAGGGATTCACTCAGTTATCCCACCTGCTGATACACCAGCGAGTTCACACTGGGGAGAGGCCGTTCACCTCTCTGAGTGTTGGAAGGGATTCACTCAGTTATCCCACCTGCTGATACACCAGCGAGTTCACACTGGGGAGAGACCGTTCACTTCTCTGAGTGTGGGAAGGGATTCACTCAGTTATCCCACCTGCGGATACACCAGCGAGTTCACACTGGGGAGAGGCCGTTCACCTCTCTGAGTGTGGGAAGAGATTCACTCAGTTATCCCACCTGCTGATACACCAGCGAGTTCACACTGGGGAGAGACCGTTCACCTCTCTGAGTGTGGGAAGGTATTCACTCAGTTATCCCACCTGCTGATACGCCAGCGAGTTCACACTGGGGAGAGACCGTTCACCTCTCTGAGTGTGGGAAGGGATTCACTCAGTTATCCCACCTGCTGATACACCACCGAGTTCACACTTGGGAGAGACCGTTCACCTCTCTGAGTGTGGGAAGGGATTCACTCAGTTATCCCACCTGCTGATACACCAGCGAGTTCACACTGGGGAGAGACCGTTCACCTCTCTGAGTGTGGGAAGGGATTCATTCAGTTATCCCATCTGCTGATACACCAGCGAGTTCACACTGGGGAGAGACCGTTCACCTCTCTGAGTGTGGGAAGGGATTCACTCAGTTATCCCACCTGCTGATACACCAGCGAGTTCACACTGGGGAGAGGCCGTTCACCTCTCTGAGTGTTGGAAGGGATTCACTCAGTTATCCCACCTGCTGATACACCAGCGAGTTCACACTGGGGAGAGACCGTTCACTTCTCTGAGTGTGGGAAGGGATTCACTCAGTTATCCCACCTGCGGATACACCAGCGAGTTCACACTGGGGAGAGGCCGTTCACCTCTCTGAGTGTGGGAAGAGATTCACTCAGTTATCCCACCTGCTGATACACCAGCGAGTTCACACTGGGGAGAGACCGTTCACCTCTCTGAGTGTGGGAAGGTATTCACTCAGTTATCCCACCTGCTGATACGCCAGCGAGTTCACACTGGGGAGAGACCGTTCACCTCTCTGAGTGTGGGAAGGGATTCACTCAGTTATCCCACCTGCTGATACACCACCGAGTTCACACTTGGGAGATACCGTTCACCTCTCTGAGTGTGGGAAGGGATTCACTCAGTTATCCCACCTGCTGATACACCAGCGAGGTCACACTTGGGAGAGACCGTTCACCTCTCTGAGTGTGGGAAGGGATTCACTAAGTTATCCCACCTGCTGATACACCAGCGAGTTCACACTGGGGAGAGGCCGTTCACCTCTCTGAGTGTGGGAAGGGATTCACTCAGTTATCCCACCTGCTGATACGCCAGCGAGTTCACACTGGGGAGAGGCCGTTCACCTCTCTGAGTGTGGGAAGGGATTCACTCAGTTATCCCACCTGCTGATACGCCAGCGAGTTCACACTGGGCAGAGGCCGTTCACCTCTCTGAGTGTGGGAAGGGACTCACTCAGTTATCCCACCTGCTGATACACCAGCGAGTTCACACTGGGGAGAGACTGTTTACCTCTTTGAGTGTGGAAAGGGATTCACTCAGTTATCCCACCTGCAGATACACCAGCGAGTTCACACTGGGGAGAGACTGTTTACGTCTCTGAGTGTGGGAAGAGATTCACTCAGTTATCCAACCTGCTGATACACCAGTGAGTACACACTGGGGAGAGGCCGTTCACCTCTCTGAGTGTGGGAAGTGATTCACTCAGTTATCCCACCTGCTAATACACCAGCGAGTTCACATTCGGGAGAGATGTTCACCTCTCTGAGTGTGGGAAGGGATTCACTCAGTTATCCCACCTGCGGATACACCAGTGAGTTCACACTGGGGCGAGACTGTTCACCTCTCTGAGTGTGGGAAGGGATTCAATCAGTTATCCCACCTGCTGATACACCACCGTGTTCACACTGGGGAGAGACCGTTCACCTCTCTGAGTGTGGGAAGGGATTCACTCAGTTATCCCACCTGCTGATACGCCAGCGAGTTCACACTGGGGAGAGGCCGTTCACCTCTCTGAGTGTGGGAAGGGATTCACTCAGTTATCCCACCTGCTGATACGCCAGCGAGTTCACACTGGGGAGAGGCCTTTCACCTCTCTGAGTGTGGGAAGGGACTCACTCAGTTATCCCACCTGCTGATACACCAGCGAGTTCACACTGGGGAGAGACTGTTTACCTCTTTGAGTGTGGGAAGGGATTCACTCAGTTATCCCACCTGCAGATACACCAGCGAGTTCACACTGGGGAGAGACTGTTTACGTCTCTGAGTGTGGGAAGAGATTCACTCAGTTATCCAACCTGCTGATACACCAGTGAGTACACACTGGGGAGAGGCCGTTCACCTCTCTGAGTGTGGGAAGTGATTCACTCAGTTATCCCACCTGCTGATACACCAGCGAGTTCACATTCGGGAGAGATGTTCACCTCTCTGAGTGTGGGAAGGGATTCACTCAGTTATCCCACCTGCGGATACACCAGTGAGTTCACACTGGGGAGAGACTGTTCACCTCTCTGAGTGTGGGAAGGGATTCAATCAGTTATCCCACCTACTGATACACCAGTGAGTTCACACTGGGGAGAGACCGTTCACCTCTCTGAGTGTGGGAAGGGATTCACTCAGTTATCCCACCTGCTGATACACCACCGTGTTCACACTGGGGAGAGACCGTTCACCTCTCTGAGTGTGGGAACGGATTCACTCAGTTATCCCACCTGCTGATACACCAGCGAGGTCACATTGGGGAGAGACCGTTCACCTCTCTGAGTGTGGGGAGGGATTCACTTAGTTATCCCACCTGCTGATAAACCAGCGACTTCACACTGGGGATAGGCCGTTCACCTGCTCTGAGTGTGGGAAGGGATTCACTCAGTTATCCCACCTACTGGTACACCAGCGAGTTCACATTGGGGAGAGACCGTTCACCTCTCTGAGTGTGGGAAGGGATTCCCTCAGTTATCCCACCGACTGATACACCAGCGAGTTCACACTTGTGAGAGGCCGTTCACCTCTCTGAGTGTGCGAAGGTATTCACTCAGTTATCCCACCTGCTGATACGCCAGCGAGTTCACACTGGGGAGAGACCGTTCACCTCTCTGAGTGTGGGAAGGGATTCACTCAGTTATCCCACCTGCTGATACACCACCGAGTTCACACTGGGGAGAGACGGTTCACCTCTCTGAGTGTGGGAAGGGATTCACTCAGTTATCCCACCTGCTGATACACCAGCGAGGTCACACTGGGGAGAAACCGTTCACCTCTCTGAGTGTGGGAAGGGATTCACTCAGTTATCCCACCTGCTGATACACCAGCGAGTTCACACTGGGGAGAGGCCGTTCACCTCTCTGAGTGTGGGAAGGGATTCACTCAGTTATCCCACCTGCTGATACGCCAGCGAGTTCATACTGTGCAGAGGCCGTTCACCTCTCTGAGTGTGGGAAGGGATTCACTCAGTTATCCCACCTGCTGATACACCAGCGAGTTCACACTGGGGAGAGACTGTTTACCTCTCTGAGTGTGGGAAGAGATTCACTCAGTTATCCAACCTGCTGATACACCAGTGAGTACACACTGGGGAGAGGCCGTTCACCTCTCTGAGTGTGGGAAGTGATTCACTCAGTTATCCCATCTGCTGATACACCAGCGAGTTCACATTCGGGAGAGATGTTCACCTCTCTGAGTGTGGGGAGGGATTCACTTAGTTATCCCACCTGCTGATACACCAGCGACTTCACACTGGGGATATGCCGTTCACCTGCTCTGAGTGTGGGAAGGGATTCACTCAGTTATCCCACCTACTGGTACACCAGCGAGTTCACACTGGGGAGAGACTGTTTACCTCTCTGAGTGTGGCAAGAGATTCACGCAGTTATCCCACCTGCTGATACACCAGCGAGTTCACACTAGGGAGAGACCGTTCACCTCTCTGAGTGTGGGAAGGGATTCACTCAGTTATCCAACCTGCTGATACACCAGTGAGTACACACTGGGGAGAGGCCGTTCACCTCTCTGAGTGTGGGAAGTGATTCACTCAGTTATTCCACCTGCTGATACACCAGCGAGGTCACATTGGGGAGAGGCCGTTCACCTCTCTGAGTGTGGGAAGGGATTCACGCAGTTACCCCACCTGCTGATACACCAGTGAGTTCACACTGGGGAGAGACTGTTCACCTCTCTGAGTGTGGGAAGGGATTCACTCAGTTATCCCACCTGCTGATACACCAGTGAGTTCACACTGGAGAGAGACCGTTCACCTCTCTGAGTGTGGAAGGGATTCACTCAGTTATCCCACCTGCTGATACACCAGCGAGTTCACACTGGGGAGAGACCGTTCACCTCTCTGAGTGTGGGAAGGGATTCACTCAGTTATCCCACCTACTGATACACCAGTGAGTTCACACTGGAGAGAGACTGTTCACCTCTCTGAGTGTGGGAAGGGATTCACTCAGTTATCCCACCTGCTGATACACCAGCGAGTTCACACTGGGGAGAGACCGTTCACCTCTCTGAGTGTGGGAAAGGATTCACTCAGTTATCCCACCTGCTGATACACCAGCGAGGTCACACTGGGGAGAGACCGTTCACCTCTCTGAGTGTGGGAAGGGATTCACTCAGTTATCTCACCTGCTGATACACCAGCGAGGTCACACTGGGGAGAGACCTTTCACCTCTCTGAGTGTGGGAAGGGATTCACGCAGTTACCCCACCTGCTGATATACCAGTGAGTTCACACTGGGGAGAGGCCGTTCACCTCTCTGAGTGTTGGAAGGGATTCACTCAGTTATCCCACCTGCTGATACAGCAGTGAGTTCACACTGGGGAGAGACCGTTCACCTCTCTGAGTGTGGGAAGGGATTCACTCAATTATCCCACCTGCTGATACACCAGCGAGGTCACACTGGGGAGAGGCCGTTCACCTCTCTGAGTGTTGGAAGGGATTCACTCAGTTATCCTTCTGCTGATACACCAGTGAGTTAACACTGGGGAGAGGCCGTTCACCTCTCTGAGTGTGGGAAGCGATTCACTCAGTTATCCCACCTGCTGATACACCAGCGAGTTCGCACTGGGGAGAGACTGTTCACCTCTCTGAGTATGGGAACGGATTCAATCAGTTATCCCACCTGCTGATGCACCAGCGAGGTCACACTGGGGAGAGACCGTTCACCTCTCTGAGTGTGGGAAGAGATTCACTCAGTTATCCCACCTACTGATACACCAGCGAGTTCACACTGGAGAGAGACCGTTCACCTCTCTGAGTGTGGGAAGGGATTCACTCAGTTATCCCACCGACTGATACACCAGCGAGTTCACACTGGGGAGAGACTGTTCACCTCTCTGAGTGTGGGAAGGGATTCACTCAGTTATCCCACCGACTGATACACCATCGAGGTCACACTGGGGAGAGACCGTTCACCTCTCTCAGTGTGAGGTAGGATTCACTCAGTTATCCCACCTACTGATACACCAGCGAGTTCACACTGGGGAGAGGCCGTTCACCTCTCTGAGTGTGGGAAGGGATTCATTCAGTTATCCCACCTGCTGATACACCAGCGAGGTCACACTGGGGAGAGACCGTTCACCTTTCTGAGTGTGGGAAAGGATTCACTCAGTTATCCCACCTGCTGATACACCAGCGAGGTCACACTGCGGAGAGACCGTTCACCTCTCTGATTGTGGGAAGGGATTCACTCAGTTATCCCACCTGCTGATACACCAGTGAGTTCACACTGGGGAGAGACAGTTCACCTCTCTGTGTGTGGGCAGAGATTCACTCAGTTATCCCACCTGCTGATACACCAGCGAGTTCACACTGGGGAGAGGCCGTTCACCTCTCTGAGTGTGGGAAGGGACTCACTCAGTTATCCCACCTGCTGATACACCAGCGAGTTCACACTGGGGAGAGACCGTTCACCTCTCTGAGTGTGGGAAGGGATTCATTCAGTTATCCCACCTGCTGATACACCAGCGAGTTCACACTGGGGAGAGACCGTTCACCTCTCTGAGTGTGGGAAGGGATTCACTCAGTTATCCCACCTGCTGATACACCAGCGAGTTCACACTGGGGAGAGGCCGTTCACCTCTCTGAGTGTTGGAAGGGATTCACTCAGTTATCCCACCTGCTGATACACCAGCGAGTTCACACTGGGGAGAGACCGTTCACTTCTCTGAGTGTGGGAAGGGATTCACTCAGTTATCCCACCTGCGGATACACCAGCGAGTTCACACTGGGGAGAGGCCGTTCACCTCTCTGAGTGTGGGAAGAGATTCACTCAGTTATCCCACCTGCTGATACACCAGCGAGTTCACACTGGGGAGAGACCGTTCACCTCTCTGAGTGTGGGAAGGGATTCACTCAGTTATCCCACCTGCTGATACACCAGCGAGGTCACACTGGGGAGAGACCGTTCACTTCTCTGAGTGTGGGTAGGGATTCACTCAGTTATCCAACCTGCGGATACACCAGCGACTTCACACTGGGGAGAGGCCGTTCACCTCTCTGAGTGTGGGAAGAGATTCAATCAATTATCCCACCTGCTGATACACCAGCGAGTTCACACCGGGGAGAGACCGTTCACCTCTCTGAGTGTTGGAAGGGATTCACTCAGTTATCCCACCTGCTGATACACCAGCGAGTTCACACTGGGGAGAGACCGTTCACCTCTCTGAGTGTGGGAAGGAATTCACTCAGTTATCCCACCTGCTGATACACCAGCGAGTTCACACTGGGGAGAGACCGTTCACCTCTCTGAGTGTGGGAAGGGATTCACTCAGTTATCCCACCTGCTGACACACCAGCGAGTTCACACTGGGGAGAGTCTGTTCACCTCTCTGAGTGTGGGAAGGGATTCACTCAGTTATCCCACCTGCTGATACACCAGCGAGTTCACACTGGGGAGAGGCCGTTCACCTCTCTGAGTGTGGGAAGGGATTCACTCAGTTATCCCACCTGCTGATACACCAGCGAGGTCACACTGGGGAGAGGCCGTTCACCTCTCTGAGTGTGGGAAGCGATTCACTCAGTTATCCCACCGACTGATAAACCAGCGAGTTCACACTGGGGAGAGGCCGTTCACCTCTCTGAGTGTGGGAAGGGATTCACTCAGTTATCCCACCGACTGATACACCAGCGAGTCCACACTGGGGAGAGGCTGTTCACCTCTCTGAGTGTGGGGAGGGATTCACTTAGTTATCCCACCTGCTGATACACCAGCGAGTTCACACTGGGGAGAGGCCGTTCACCTGCTCTGAGTGTGGGAAGGGATTCACTCAGTTATCCCACCTACTGATACACCAGTGAGTTCACACTGGGGAGAGACCGTTCACCTCTCTGAGTGTGGGAAGGGATTCACTCAGTTATCTCACCTGCTGATACACTAGCGAGGTCACTCTGGGGAGAGACCGTTCACCTCTCTGAGTGTGGGAAGGGATTCACGCAGTTACCCCACCTGCTGATACACCAGTGAGTTCACACTGGGGAGAAACTGTTCACCTCTCTGAGTGTGGGAAGGGATTCACTCAGTTATCCCACCTGCTGATACACCAGTGAGTTCACAATGGGGAGAGACCGTTCACCTCTCTGAGTGTGGGAAGGGATTCACTCAGTTATCCAACCTGCTGATACACCAGTGAGTACACACTGGGGAGAGGCCGTTCACCTCTCTGAGTGTGGGAAGTGATTCACTCAGTTATTCCACCTGCTGATACACCAGCGAGGTCACATTGGGGAGAGGCCGTTCACCTCTCTGAGTGTGGGAAGGGATTCACTCAGTTATCCCACCAGCTCAAACACCACCCAGTTCACACTGCGGAGAGACCGTTCACCTCTCTGAGTGTGGGAAGGGATTCACTCAGTTATCCCACCGACTAATGCACCAGCGAGTTCACACTGGAGAGAGGCTGTTCACCTCTCTGAGTGTGGGAAGGGATTCACTCAGTTATCCCACCTGCTGATACACCAGTGAGTTCACACTGGGGAGGGACCGTTCATCTCTCTGAGTGTGGGAAGGGATTCACTCAGTTATCTCACCTGCTGATACACCAGCGAGGTCACACTGGGGAGAGACCGTTCACCTCTCTGAGTGTGGGAAGGGATTCACGCAGTTACCCCACCTGCTGATACACCAGTGAGTTCACACTGGGGAGAGACAGTTCACCTCTCTGAGTGTGGGAAGGGATTCACTCAGTTATCCCACCTGCTGATACACCAGTGAGTTCACACTGGAGAGAGACCGTTCACCTCTCTGAGTGTGGGAAGGGATTCACTCAGTTATCCCACCTACTGATACACCAGCGAGTTCACACTGGGGAGAGACCGTTCACCTATCTGAGTGTGGGAAGGGATTCACTCAGTTATCCCACCTACTGATACACCAGTGAGTTCACACTGGAGAGAGACTGTTCACCTCTCTGAGTGTGGGAAGGGATTCACTCAGTTATCCCACCTGCTGATACACCAGCGAGTTCACACTGGGGAGAGACCGTTCACCTCTCTGAGTGTGGGAAAGGATTCACTCAGTTATCCCACCTGCTGATACACCAGTGAGTTCACACTGGAGAGAGACTGTTCACCTCTCTGAGTGTGGGAAGGGACTCACTCAGTTATCCCACCTGCTGATACACCAGCGAGTTCACACTGGGGAGAGACCGTTCACCTCTCTGAGTGTGGGAAGGGATTCATTCAGTTATCCCACCTGCTGATACACCAGCGAGTTCACACTGGGGAGAGACCGTTCACCTCTCTGAGTGTGGGAAGGGATTCACTCAGTTATCCCACCTGCTGATACACCAGCGAGTTCACACTGGGGAGAGGCCGTTCACCTCTCTGAGTGTTGGAAGGGATTCACTCAGTTATCCCACCTGCTGATACACCAGCGAGTTCACACTGGGGAGAGACCGTTCACTTCTCTGAGTGTGGGAAGGGATTCACTCAGTTATCCCACCTGCGGATACACCAGCGAGTTCACACTGGGGAGAGGCCGTTCACCTCTCTGAGTGTGGGAAGAGATTCACTCAGTTATCCCACCTGCTGATACACCAGCGAGTGCACACTGGGGAGAGACCGTTCACCTCTCTGAGTGTGGGAAGGGATTCACTCAGTTATCCCACCTGCTGATACACCAGCGAGGTCACACTGGGGAGAGACCGTTCACTTCTCTGAGTGTGGGTAGGGATTCACTCAGTTATCCAACCTGCGGATACACCAGCGAGTTCACACTGGGGAGAGGCCGTTCACCTCTCTGAGTGTGGGAAGAGATTCAATCAATTATCCCACCTGCTGATACACCAGCGAGTTCACACCGGGGAGAGTCCGTTCACCTCTCTGAGTGTTGGAAGGGATTCACTCAGTTATCCCACCTGCTGATACACCAGCGAGTTCACACTGGGGAGAGACCGTTCACCTCTCTGAGTGTGGGAAGGAATTCACTCAGTTATCCCACCTGCTGATACACCAGCGAGTTCACACTGGGGAGAGACCGTTCACCTCTCTGAGTGTGGGAAGGGATTCACTCAGTTATCCCACCTGCTGACACACCAGCGAGTTCACACTGGGGAGAGTCTGTTCACCTCTCTGAGTGTGGGAAGGGATTCACTCAGTTATCCCACCTGCTGATACACCAGCGAGTTCACACTGGGGAGAGGCCGTTCACCTCTCTGAGTGTGGGAAAGGGATTCACTCAGTTATCCCACCTGCTGATACACCAGCGAGGTCACACTGGGGAGAGGCCGTTCACCTCTCTGAGTGTGGGAAGGGATTCACTCAGTTATCCCACCGACTGATAAACCAGCGAGTTCACACTGGGGAGAGGCCGTTCACCTCTCTGAGTGTGGGAAGGGATTCACTCAGTTATCCCACCGACTGATACACCAGCGAGTCCACACTGGGGAGAGGCTGTTCACCTCTCTGAGTGTGGGGAGGGATTCACTTAGTTATCCCACCTGCTGATACACCAGCGAGTTCACACTGGGGAGAGGCCGTTCACCTGCTCTGAGTGTGGGAAGGGATTCACTCAGTTATCCCACCTACTGATACACCAGTGAGTTCACACTGGGGAGAGACCGTTCACCTCTCTGAGTGTGGGAAGGGATTCACTCAGTTATCTCACCTGCTGATACACTAGCGAGGTCACTCTGGGGAGAGACCGTTCACCTCTCTGAGTGTGGGAAGGGATTCACGCAGTTACCCCACCTGCTGATACACCAGTGAGTTCACACTGGGGAGAAACTGTTCACCTCTCTGAGTGTGGGAAGGGATTCACTCAGTTATCCCACCTGCTGATACACCAGTGAGTTCACAATGGGGAGAGACCGTTCACCTCTCTGAGTGTGGGAAGGGATTCACTCAGTTATCCAACCTGCTGATACACCAGTGAGTACACACTGGAGAGAGGCCGTTCACCTCTCTGAGTGTGGGAAGTGATTCACTCAGTTATTCCACCTGCTGATACACCAGCGAGGTCACATTGGGGAGAGGCCGTTCACCTCTCTGAGTGTGGGAAGGGATTCACTCAGTTATCCCACCAGCTCAAACACCACCCAGTTCACACTGCGGAGAGACCGTTCACCTCTCTGAGTGTGGGAAGGGATTCACTCAGTTATCCCACCGACTAATGCACCAGCGAGTTCACACTGGAGAGAGGCTGTTCACCTCTCTGAGTGTGGGAAGGGATTCACTCAGTTATCCCACCTGCTGATACACCAGTGAGTTCACACTGGGGAGGGACCGTTCATCTCTCTGAGTGTGGGAAGGGATTCACTCAGTTATCTCACCTGCTGATACACCAGCGAGGTCACACTGGGGAGAGACCGTTCACCTCTCTCAGTGTGGGAAGGGATTAACGCAGTTACCCCACCTGCTGATACACCAGTGAGTTCACACTGGGGAGAGACTGTTCACCTCTCTGAGTGTGGGAAGGGATTCACTCAGTTATCCCACCTGCTGATACACCAGTGAGTTCACACTGGAGAGAGACCGTTCACCTCTCTGAGTGTGGAAAGGGATTCACTCAGTTATCCCACCTACTGATACACCAGCGAGTTCACACTGGGGAGAGACCGTTCACCTATCTGAGTGTGGGAAGGGATTCACTCAGTTATCCCACCTACTGATACACCAGTGAGTTCACACTGGAGAGAGACTGTTCACCTCTCTGAGTGTGGGAAGGGATTCACTCAGTTATCCCACCTGCTGATACACCAGCGAGTTCACACTGGGGAGAGACCGTTCACCTCTCTGAGTGTGGGAAAGGATTCACTCAGTTATCCCACCTGCTGATACACCAGCGAGGTCACACTGGGGAGAGACCGTTCACCTCTCTGAGTGTGGGAAGGGATTCACTCAGTTATCTCACCTGCTGATACACCAGCGAGGTCACACTGGGGAGAGACCTTTCACCTCTCTGAGTGTGGGAAGGGATTCACGCAGTTACCCCACCTGCTGATACACCAGTGAGTTCACACTGGGGAGAGGCCGTTCACCTCTCTGAGTGTTGGAAGGGATTCACTCAGTTATCCCACCTGCTGATACAGCAGTGAGTTCACACTGGGGAGAGACCGTTCACCTCTCTGAGTGTGGGAAGGGATTCACTCAGTTATCCCACCTGCTGAAACACCAGCGAGGTCACACTGGGGAGAGGCCGTTCACCTCTCTGAGTGTTGGAAGGGATTCACTCAGTTATCCCACCTGCTGATACACCAGTGAGTTAACACTGGGGAGAGGCCGTTCACCTCTCTGAGTGTGGGAAGCGATTCACTCAGTTATCCCACCTGCTGATACACCAGCGAGTTCGCACTGGGGAGAGACCATTCACCTCTCTGAGTGTGGGAAGGGATTCACTCAGTTATCCTTCCTGCTGATACACCAGTGAGTTCACACTGGGGAGAGACTGTTCACCTCTCTGAGTGTGGGAACGGATTTAATCAGTTATCCCACCTGCTGATACACCAGCGAGGTCACACTGGGGAGAGACCGTTCACCTCTCTGAGTGTGGGAAGAGATTCACTCAGTTATCCCACCTACTGATACACCAGCGAGTTCACACTGGAGAGAGACCGTTCACCTCTCTGAGTGTGGGAAGGGATTCACTCAGTTATCCCACCGACTGATACATCAGCGAGTTCACACTGGGGAGAGACTGTTCACCTCTCTGAGTGTGGGAAGGGATTCACTCAGTTATCCCACCGACTGATACACCATCGAGGTCACACTGGGGAGAGACCGTTCACCTCTCTCAGTGTGAGGTAGGATTCACTCAGTTATCCCACCTACTGATACATCAGCGAGTTCACACTGGGGAGAGGCCGTTCACCTCTCTGAGTGTGGGAAGGGATTCACTCAGTTATCCCACCTGCTGATACACCAGCGAGGTCACACTGGGGAGAGACCGTTCACCTTTCTGAGTGTGGGAAAGGATTCACTCAGTTATCCCACCTGCTGATACACCAGCGAGGTCACACTGGGGAGAGACCGTTCACCTCTCTGAGTGTGGGAAGGGACTCACTCAGTTATCCCACCTGCTGATACACCAGTAAGTTCACACTGGGGAGAGACAGTTCACCTCTCTGTGTGTGGGAACGGATTCACTCAGTTATCCCACCTGCTGATACACCAGCGAGTTCACACTGGGGAGAGACTGTACACTTCTCTGAGTGTGGGAAGGGATTCACTCAGTTATCCCACCTGCTGATACACCAGCGAGGTCACAATGGGGAGAGGCCGTTCACCTCTCTGAGTGTGGGGAGGGATTCACTTAGTTATCCCACCTGCTGATACACCAGCGAGTTCACACTGGGGAGAGGCCGTTCACCTGCTCTGCGTGTGGGAAGGGATTCACTCAGTTATCCCACCTACTGATACACCAGTGAGTTCACACTGGGGAGAGACCGTTCACCTCTCTGAGTGTGGGAAGGGATTCACTCAGTTATCTCACCTGCTGATACACTAGCGAGGTCACTCTGGGGAGAGACCGTTCACCTCTCTGAGTGTGGGAAGGGATTCACGCAGTTACCCCACCTGCTGATACACCAGCGAGTTCACACTGGGGAGAGGCCGTTCACCTGCTCTGAGTGTGGGAAAGGGATTCACTCAGTTATCCCACCTGCTGATACACCAGCGAGGTCACACTGGGGAGAGGCCGTTCACCTCTCTGAGTGTGGGAAGGGATTCACTCAGTTATCCCACCGACTGATAAACCAGCGAGTTCACACTGGGGAGAGGCCGTTCACCTCTCTGAGTGTGGGAAGGGATTCACTCAGTTATCCCACCGACTGATACACCAGCGAGTCCACACTGGGGAGAGGCTGTTCACCTCTCTGAGTGTGGGGAGGGATTCACTTAGTTATCCCACCTGCTGATACACCAGCGAGTTCACACTGGGGAGAGGCCGTTCACCTGCTCTGAGTGTGGGAAGGGATTCACTCAGTTATCCCACCTACTGATACACCAGTGAGTTCACACTGGGGAGAGACCGTTCACCTCTCTGAGTGTGGGAAGGGATTCACTCAGTTATCTCACCTGCTGATACACTAGCGAGGTCACTCTGGGGAGAGACCGTTCACCTCTCTGAGTGTGGGAAGGGATTCACGCAGTTACCCCACCTGCTGATACACCAGTGAGTTCACACTGGGGAGAAACTGTTCACCTCTCTGAGTGTGGGAAGGGATTCACTCAGTTATCCCACCTGCTGATACACCAGTGAGTTCACAATGGGGAGAGACCGTTCACCTCTCTGAGTGTGGGAAGGGATTCACTCAGTTATCCAACCTGCTGATACACCAGTGAGTACACACTGGAGAGAGGCCGTTCACCTCTCTGAGTGTGGGAAGTGATTCACTCAGTTATTCCACCTGCTGATACACCAGCGAGGTCACATTGGGGAGAGGCCGTTCACCTCTCTGAGTGTGGGAAGGGATTCACTCAGTTATCCCACCAGCTCAAACACCACCCAGTTCACACTGCGGAGAGACCGTTCACCTCTCTGAGTGTGGGAAGGGATTCACTCAGTTATCCCACCGACTAATGCACCAGCGAGTTCACACTGGAGAGAGGCTGTTCACCTCTCTGAGTGTGGGAAGGGATTCACTCAGTTATCCCACCTGCTGATACACCAGTGAGTTCACACTGGGGAGGGACCGTTCATCTCTCTGAGTGTGGGAAGGGATTCACTCAGTTCTCTCACCTGCTGATACACCAGCGAGGTCACACTGGGGAGAGACCGTTCACCTCTCTGAGTGTGGGAAGGGATTCACGCAGTTACCCCACCTGCTGATACACCAGTGAGTTCACACTGGGGAGAGACTGTTCACCTCTCTGAGTGTGGGAAGGGATTCACTCAGTTATCCCACCTGCTGATACACCAGTGAGTTCACACTGGAGAGAGACCGTTCACCTCTCTGAGTGTGGGAAGGGATTCACTCAGTTATCCCACCTACTGATACACCAGCGAGTTCACACTGGGGAGAGACCGTTCACCTATCTGAGTGTGGGAAGGGATTCACTCAGTTATCCCACCTACTGATACACCAGTGAGTTCACACTGGGGAGAGACCGTTCACCTCTCTGAGTGTGGGAAGGGATTCACTCAGTTATCTCACCTGCTGATACACCAGCGAGGTCACACTGGGGAGAGACCTTTCACCTCTCTGAGTGTGGGAAGGGATTCACGCAGTTACCCCACCTGCTGATACACCAGTGAGTTCACACTGGGGAGAGGCCGTTCACCTCTCTGAGTGTTGGAAGGGATTCACTCAGTTATCCCACCTGCTGATACAGCAGTGAGTTCACACTGGGGAGAGACCGTTCACCTCTCTGAGTGTGGGAAGGGATTCACTCAGTTATCCCACCTGCTGAAACACCAGCGAGGTCACACTGGGGAGAGGCCGTTCACCTCTCTGAGTGTTGGAAGGGATTCACTCAGTTATCCCACCTGCTGATACACCAGTGAGTTAACACTGGGGAGAGGCCGTTCACCTCTCTGAGTGTGGGAAGCGATTCACTCAGTTATCCCACCTGCTGATACACCAGCGAGTTCGCACTGGGGAGAGACCATTCACCTCTCTGAGTGTGGGAAGGGATTCACTCAGTTATCCTTCCTGCTGATACACCAGTGAGTTCACACTGGGGAGAGACTGTTCACCTCTCTGAGTGTGGGAACGGATTTAATCAGTTATCCCACCTGCTGATACACCAGCGAGGTCACACTGGGGAGAGACCGTTCACCTCTCTGAGTGTGGGAAGAGATTCACTCAGTTATCCCACCTACTGATACACCAGCGAGTTCACACTGGAGAGAGACCGTTCACCTCTCTGAGTGTGGGAAGGGATTCACTCAGTTATCCCACCGACTGATACATCAGCGAGTTCACACTGGGGAGAGACTGTTCACCTCTCTGAGTGTGGGAAGGGATTCACTCAGTTATCCCACCGACTGATACACCATCGAGGTCACACTGGGGAGAGACCGTTCACCTCTCTCAGTGTGAGGTAGGATTCACTCAGTTATCCCACCTACTGATACATCAGCGAGTTCACACTGGGGAGAGGCCGTTCACCTCTCTGAGTGTGGGAAGGGATTCACTCAGTTATCCCACCTGCTGATACACCAGCGAGGTCACACTGGGGAGAGACCGTTCACCTTTCTGAGTGTGGGAAAGGATTCACTCAGTTATCCCACCTGCTGATACACCAGCGAGGTCACACTGGGGAGAGACCGTTCACCTCTCTGAGTGTGGGAAGGGACTCACTCATTTATCCCACCTGCTGATACACCAGTAAGTTCACACTGGGGAGAGACAGTTCACCTCTCTGTGTGTGGGAAGGGATTCACTCAGTTATCCCACCTGCTGATACACCAGCGAGTTCACACTGGGGAGAGACTGTACACTTCTCTGAGTGTGGGAAGGGATTCACTCAGTTATCCCACCTGCTGATACACCAGCGAGGTCACAATGGGGAGAGGCCGTTCACCTCTCTGAGTGTGGGGAGGGATTCACTTAGTTATCCCACCTGCTGATACACCAGCGAGTTCACACTGGGGAGAGGCCGTTCACCTGCTCTGAGTGTGGGAAGGGATTCACTCAGTTATCCCACCTACTGATACACCAGTGAGTTCACACTGGGGAGAGACCGTTCACCTCTCTGAGTGTGGGAAGGGATTCACTCAGTTATCTCACCTGCTGATACACTAGCGAGGTCACTCTGGGGAGAGACCGTTCACCTCTCTGAGTGTGGGAAGGGATTCACGCAGTTACCCCACCTGCTGATACACCAGTGAGTTCACACTGGAGAGAGACCGTTCACCTCTCTGAGTGTGGGAAGGGATTCACTCAGTTATCCCACCTACTGATACACCAGCGAGTTCACACTGGGGAGAGACCGTTCACCTATCTGAGTGTGGGAAGGGATTCACTCAGTTATCCCACCTACTGATACACCAGTGAGTTCACACTGGAGAGAGACTGTTCACCTCTCTGAGTGTGGGAAGGGATTCACTCAGTTATCCCACCTGCTGATACACCAGCGAGTTCACACTGGGGAGAGACCGTTCACCTCTCTGAGTGTGGGAAAGGATTCACTCAGTTATCCCACCTGCTGATACACCAGCGAGTTCACACTGGGGAGAGACCGTTCACTTCTCTGAGTGTGGGAAGGGATTCACTCAGTTATCCCACCTGCTGATACACCAGCGAGGTCAAACTGGGGAGAGGCCGTTCACCTCTCTGAGTGTGGGAAGGGATTCTCGCAGTTACCCCACCTGCTGATACACCAGCGAGTTCACACTGGGGAGAGGCCGTTCACCTCTCTGAGTGTGGGAAGGGATTCACTCAGTTATCCCACCTGCTGAAACACCAGCGAGGTCACACTGGGGAGAGGCCGTTCACCTCTCTGAGTGTTGGAAGGGATTCACTCAGTTATCCCACCTGCTGATACACCAGTGAGTTAACACTGGGGAGAGGCCGTTCACCTCTCTGAGTGTGGGAAGCGATTCACTCAGTTATCCCACCTGCTGATACACCAGCGAGTTCGCACTGGGGAGAGACCATTCACCTCTCTGAGTGTGGGAAGGGATTCACTCAGTTATCCTTCCTGCTGATACACCAGTGAGTTCACACTGGGGAGAGACTGTTCACCTCTCTGAGTGTGGGAACGGATTTAATCAGTTATCCCACCTGCTGATACACCAGCGAGGTCACACTGGGGAGAGACCGTTCACCTCTCTGAGTGTGGGAAGAGATTCACTCAGTTATCCCACCTACTGATACACCAGCGAGTTCACACTGGAGAGAGACCGTTCACCTCTCTGAGTGTGGGAAGGGATTCACTCAGTTATCCCACCGACTGATACATCAGCGAGTTCACACTGGGGAGAGACTGTTCACCTCTCTGAGTGTGGGAAGGGATTCACTCAGTTATCCCACCGACTGATACACCATCGAGGTCACACTGGGGAGAGACCGTTCACCTCTCTCAGTGTGAGGTAGGATTCACTCAGTTATCCCACCTACTGATACATCAGCGAGTTCACACTGGGGAGAGGCCGTTCACCTCTCTGAGTGTGGGAAGGGATTCACTCAGTTATCCCACCTGCTGATACACCAGCGAGGTCACACTGGGGAGAGACCGTTCACCTTTCTGAGTGTGGGAAAGGATTCACTCAGTTATCCCACCTGCTGATACACCAGCGAGGTCACACTGGGGAGAGACCGTTCACCTCTCTGAGTGTGGGAAGGGACTCACTCAGTTATCCCACCTGCTGATACACCAGTAAGTTCACACTGGGGAGAGACAGTTCACCTCTCTGTGTGTGGGAAGGGATTCACTCAGTTATCCCACCTGCTGATACACCAGCGAGTTCACACTGGGGAGAGACTGTACACTTCTCTGAGTGTGGGAAGGGATTCACTCAGTTATCCCACCTGCTGATACACCAGCGAGGTCACAATGGGGAGAGGCCGTTCACCTCTCTGAGTGTGGGGAGGGATTCACTTAGTTATCCCACCTGCTGATACACCAGCGAGTTCACACTGGGGAGAGGCCGTTCACCTGCTCTGAGTGTGGGAAGGGATTCACTCAGTTATCCCACCTACTGATACACCAGTGAGTTCACACTGGGGAGAGACCGTTCACCTCTCTGAGTGTGGGAAGGGATTCACTCAGTTATCTCACCTGCTGATACACTAGCGAGGTCACTCTGGGGAGAGACCGTTCACCTCTCTGAGTGTGGGAAGGGATTCACGCAGTTACCCCACCTGCTGATACACCAGTGAGTTCACACTGGAGAGAGACCGTTCACCTCTCTGAGTGTGGGAAGGGATTCACTCAGTTATCCCACCTACTGATACACCAGCGAGTTCACACTGGGGAGAGACCGTTCACCTATCTGAGTGTGGGAAGGGATTCACTCAGTTATCCCACCTACTGATACACCAGTGAGTTCACACTGGAGAGAGACTGTTCACCTCTCTGAGTGTGGGAAGGGATTCACTCAGTTATCCCACCTGCTGATACACCAGCGAGTTCACACTGGGGAGAGACCGTTCACCTCTCTGAGTGTGGGAAAGGATTCACTCAGTTATCCCACCTGCTGATACACCAGCGAGGTCACACTGGGGAGAGACCGTTCACCTCTCTGAGTGTGGGAAGGGATTCACTCAGTTATCTCACCTGCTGATACACCAGCGAGGTCACACTGGGGAGAGACCTTTCACCTCTCTGAGTGTGGGAAGGGATTCACGCAGTTACCCCACCTGCTGATACACCAGTGAGTTCACACTGGGGAGAGGCCGTTCACCTCTCTGAGTGTTGGAAGGGATTCACTCAGTTATCCCACCTGCTGATACAGCAGTGAGTTCACACTGGGGAGAGACCGTTCACCTCTCTGAGTGTGGGAAGGGATTCACTCAGTTATCCCACCTGCTGATACACCAGCGAGGTCACACTGGGGAGAGGCCGTTCACCTCTCTGAGTGTTGGAAGGGATTCACTCAGTTATCCCACCTGCTGATACACCAGTGAGTTAACACTGGGGAGAGGCCGTTCACCTCTCTGAGTGTGGGAACGATTCACTCAGTTATCCCACCTGCTGATACACCAGCGAGTTCGCACTGGGGAGAGACCATTCACCTCTCTGAGTGTGGGAAGGGATTCACTCAGTTATCCCACCTACTGATACACCAGCGAGTTCACACTGGAGAGAGACCGTTCACCTCTCTGAGTGTGGGAAGGGATTCACTCAGTTATCCCACCGACTGATACATCAGCGAGTTCACACTGGGGAGAGACTGTTCACCTCTCTGAGTGTGGGAAGGGATTCACTCAGTTATCCCACCGACTGATACACCATCGAGGTCACACTGGGGAGAGACCGTTCACCTCTCTCAGTGTGAGGTAGGATTCACTCAGTTATCCCACCTACTGATACATCAGCGAGTTCACACTGGGGAGAGGCCGTTCACCTCTCTGAGTGTGGGAAGGGATTCACTCAGTTATCCCACCTGCTGATACACCAGCGAGGTCACACTGGGGAGAGACCGTTCACCTTTCTGAGTGTGGGAAAGGATTCACTCAGTTATCCCACCTGCTGATACACCAGCGAGGTCACACTGGGGAGAGTCCGTTCACCTCTCTGAGTGTGGGAAGGGACTCACTCAGTTATCCCACCTGCTGATACACCAGTAAGTTCACACTGGGGAGAGACAGTTCACCTCTCTGTGTGTGGGAAGGGATTCACTCAGTTATCCCACCTGCTGATACACCAGCGAGTTCACACTGGGGAGAGACTGTACACTTCTCTGAGTGTGGGAAGGGATTCACTCAGTTATCCCACCTGCTGATACACCAGCGAGGTCACACTGGGGAGAGGCCGTTCACCTCTCTGTGTGTGGGAAGGGATTCACGCAGTTACCCCACCTGCTGATACACCAGCGAGTTCACACTGGGGAGAGGCCGTTCACCTCTCTGAGTGTGGGAAGGGACTCAATCAGTTATCCCACCTGGTGATACACCAGCGAGTTCACACTGGGGAGAGACCGTTCACCTCTCTGAGTGTGGGAAGGGATTCACTCAGTTATCCCACGTGCTGATACAAAAGCGAGTTCACACTCGGGAGAGACCGTTCACCTCTTTGAGTGTGGGAAGGGATTCACTCAGTTATCCCACCTGCTGATACACCAGCGAGGTCACACTGGGGAGAGACCGTTCACTTCTCTGAGTGTGGGAAGGGATTCACTCAGTTATCCCACCTGCGGATACACCAGCGAGTTCACACTGGGGAGAGGCCGTTTACCTCTCTGAGTGTGGGAAGAGATTCACTCAGTTATCCCACCTGCTGATACACCAGCGAGTTCACACTGGGGAGAGGCCGTTCACCTCTCTGAGTGTGGGAAGGGACTCACTCAGTTATCCCACCTGCTGATACACCAGCGAGTTCACACTGGGGAGAGACCGTTCACCTCTCTGAGTGTGGGAAGGGATTCATTCAGTTATCCCACCTGCTGATACACCAGCGAGTTCACACTGGGGAGAGACCGTTCACCTCTCTGAGTGTGGGAAGGGATTCACTCAGTTATCCCACCTGCTGATACACCAGCGAGTTCACACTGGGTAGAGGCCGTTCACCTCTCTGAGTGTTGGAAGGGATTCACTCAGTTATCCCACCTGCTGATACACCAGCGAGTTCACACTGGGGAGAGACCGTTCACTTCTCTGAGTGTGGGAAGGGATTCACTCAGTTATCCAACCTGCGGATACACCAGCGAGTTCACACTGGGGAGAGGACGTTCACCTCTCTGAGTGTGGGAAGAGATTCAATCAGTTATCCCACCTGCTGATACACCAGCGAGTTCACACCAGGGAGAGACCGTTCACCTCTCTGAGTGTTGGAAGGGATTCACTCAGTTATCCCACCTGCTGATAAACCAGCGAGTTCACACTGGGGAGAGACCGTTCACCTCTCTGAGTGTGGGAAGGGATTCACTCAGTTATCCCACCTGCTGATACACCAGCGAGTTCACACTGGGGAGAGACCGTTCACCTCTCTGAGTGTGGGAAGGGATTCACTCAGTTATCCCACCTGCTGACACACCAGCGAGTTCACACTGGGGAGAGTCTGTTCACCTCTCTGAGTGTGGGAAGGGATTCACTCAGTTATCCCACCTGCTGATACACCAGCGAGTTCACACTGGGGAGAGGCCGTTCACCTCTCTGAGTGTGGGAAGGGATTCACTCAGTTATCCCACCTGCTGATACACCAGCGAGGTCACACTGGGGAGAGGCCGTTCACCTCTCTGAGTGTGGGAAGGGATTCACTCAGTTATCCCACCGACTGATAAACCAGCGAGTTCACACTGGGGAGAGGCCGTTCACCTCTCTGAGTGTGGGAAGGGATTCACTCATTTATCCCACCGACTGATACACCAGCGAGTTCACACTGGGGAGAGGCTGTTCACCTCTCTGAGTGTGGGGGGGGATTCACTTAGTTATCCCACCTGCTGATACACCAGCGAGTTCACAGTGGGGAGAGGCCGTTCACCTGCTCTGAGTGTGGGAAGGGATTCACTCAGTTATCCCACCTACTGATACACCAGTGAGTTCACACTGGGGAGAGACCGTTCACCTCTCTGAGTGTGGGAAGGGATTCACTCAGTTATCTCACCTGCTGATACACCAGCGAGGTCACTCTGGGGAGAGACCGTTCACCTCTCTGAGTATGGGAAGGGATTCACGCAGTTACCCCACCTGCTGATACACCAGTGAGTTCACACTGGGGAGAAACTTGTCACCTCTCTGAGTGTGGGAAGGGATTCAATCAGTTATCCCACCTGCTGATACACCAGTGAGTTCACAATGGGGAGAGACCGTTCACCTCTCTGAGTGTGGGAAGGGATTCACTCAGTTATCACACCTACTGATACACCAGCGAGTTCACACTGGGGAGAGACCGTTCACCTCTCTGTGTGTGGGAAGGGATTCACTCAGTTATCCCACCGACTGATACACCAGCGAGTTCACACTGGGGAGAGACCGTTCACCTCTCTGTGTGTGGGAAGGGATTCACTCAGTTATCCCACCTGCTGATACACCAGCGATTTCACACTGGGGAGAGACCGTTCACCTCTCTGTGTGTTGGAAGGGATTCACTCAGTTATCCCACCTGCTGTTACACCAGTGAGTTCACACTGGGGAGAGGCCGTTCACCTCTCTGAGTGTGGGAAGGGATTCACTCACTTATCCCACCTACTGATACACCAGTGAGTTCACACTGGGGAGAGACAGTTCACCTCTCTGAGTGTGGGAAGGGATTCACTCAGTTATCCCACCTGCTGATACAGCAGCGAGTTCACACTGAGGAGTCACCGTTCACCTCTCTGAGTGTGGGAAGGGATTCACTCAGTTATCCCACCTGCTGATACACCAGCGAGTTCACACTGGGGAGAGGCCGTTCACCTCTCTGAGTGTGGGAAGGGATTCACGCAGTTACCCCACCTGCTGATACACCAGCGAGTTCACGCTGGGGAGAGGCCGTTCACCCCTCTGAGTGTGGGAAGGGACTCACTCAGTTGTCCCACCTGGTGATACACCAGCGAGTTCACACTGGGGAGAGACCGTTCACCTCTCTGAGTGTGGGAAGGGATTCACTCAGTTATCCCACCTGCTGATACAACAGCGAGTTCACACTCGGGAGAGATCGTTCACCTCTCTGAGTGTGGTAAGGGATTCACTCAGTTATCCCACCTGCTGATACACCAGCGAGTTCACACTGGGTAGAGACCGTTCAGCTCTCTGAGTGTGGGAAGGGATTCACTCAGTTATCCCACCTGCTGATACACCAGCGAGGTCACACTGGGGAGAGACCGTTCACTTCTCTGAGTGTGGGAAGGGATTCACTCAGTTATCCCACTTGCGGATACACCAGCGAGTTCACACTGGGGAGAGGCCGTTCACCTCTCTGAGTGTGGGAAGAGATTCACTCAGTTATCCCACCTGCTGATACACCAGCGAGTTCACACTGGGGAGAGACTGTTCACCTCTCTGAGTGTGGGAAGGGATTCACTCAGTTATCCCACCTGCGGATACACCAGCGAGTTCACACTGGGGAGAGACCGTTCACCTCTCTGAGTGTGGGAAGAGATTCACTCAGTTATCCCACCTGCTGATACACCAGCGAGTTCACACTGGGGAGAGGCCGTTCACCTCTCTGAGTGTGGGAAGGGACTCACTCAGTTATCCCACCTGCTGATAGACCAGCGAGTTCACACTGGGGAGAGACCGTTCACCTCTCTGAGTGTGGGAAGGGATTCACTCAGTTATCCCACCTGCCGATACACCAGCGAGTTCACACTGGGGAGAGACCGTTCACCTCACTGAGTGTGGGAAGGGATTCTGTCAGTTATCCCACCTGCTGATACACCAGCGAGGTCACACTGGGGAGAGACCGTTCACTTCTCTGAGTGTGGGAAGGGATTCACTCAGTTATCCCACCTGCGGATACACCAGCGAGTTCACACTGGGGAGAGGCCGTTCACCTCTCTGAGTGTGGGAAGGGATTCACTCAGTTACCCCACCTGCTGATACACCAGCGAGGTCACACTGGGGAGAGGCCGTTCACCTCTCTGAGTGTGGGAACGGATTCACTCAGTTATCCCACCGACTGATACACCAGCGAGTTCACACTGGGGAGAGGTTGTTCACCTCTCTGAGTGTGGGGAGGGATTCACTTAGTTATCCCACCTGCTGATACACCAGCGACTTCACACTGGGGATAGGCCGTTCACCTGCTCTGAGTGTGGGAAGGGATTCACTCAGTTATCCCACCTACTGGTACACCAGCGAGTTCACATTGGGGAGAGACCGTTCACCTCTCTGAGTGTGGGAAGGGATTCACTGAGTTATCCCACCGACTGATACACCAGCGAGTTCACACTGGGGAGAGGCCGTTCACCTCTCTGAGTGTGGGAAGGTATTCACTCAGTTATCCCACCTGCTGATACGCCAGCGAGTTCACACTGGGGAGAGACCGTTCACCTCTCTGAGTGTGGGAAGGGATTCACTCAGTTATCCCACCTGCTGATACACCACCGAGTTCACACTGGGGAGAGACCGTTCACCTCTCTGTGTGTGGGAAGGGATTCACTCAGTTATCCCACCTGCTGATACACCAGCGAGGTCACACTGGGGAGAGACCGTTCAGCTCTCTGAGTGTGGGAAGGGATTCACTCAGTTATCCCACCTGCTGATACACCAGCGAGTTCAGACTGGGGAGAGGCCGTTCACCTCTCTGAGTGTGGGAAGGGATTCACTCAGTTATCCCACCTGCTGATACGCCAGCGAGTTCACACTGGGGAGAGGCCGTTCACCTCTCTGAGTGTGGGAAGGGTCTCACTCAGTTATCCCACCGGCTGATACACCAGCGAGTTCACACTGGGGAGAGACTGTTTACCTCTCTGAGTGTGGGAAGAGATTCACTCAGTTATCCCACCTGCTGATACACCAGTGAGTACACACTGGGGAGAGGCCGTTCACATCTCTGACTGTGGGAAGTGATTCACTCAGTTATCCCACCTGCTGATAAACCAGCGAGTTCACATTCGGGAGAGATGTTCATCTCTCTGAGTGTGGGAAGGGATTCACTCAGTTATCCCACCTGCGGATACACCAGCGAGGTCACACTGGGGAGAGACCGTTCACCTCTCTGAGTGTGGGAAGGGATTCAATCAGTTATCCCACCTGCTGATACACCACCGTGTTCACACTGGGGAGGGACCGTTCACCTCTCTGAGTGTGGGAACGGATTCACTCAGTTATCCCACCGACTGATACACCAGCGAGTTCACACTGGGGAGAGGCTGTTCACCTCTCTGAGTGTGGGGAGGGATTCACTTAGTTATCCCACCTGCTGATACACCAGCGACTTCACACTGGGGATATGCCGTTCACCTGCTCTGAGTGTGGGAATGGATTCACTCAGTTATCCCACCTACTGGTACACCAGCGAGTTCATATTGGGGAGAGACCGTTCACCTCTCTGAGTGTGGGAAGGGATTCACTCAGTTATCCCACCTGCTGATACACCAGCGAGGTCACACTGGGGAGAGACCGTTCAGCTCTCTGAGTGTGGGAAGGGATTCACTCAGTTATCCCACCTGCTGATACACCAGCGAG
The DNA here is from genome assembly GCF_044704955.1 of Pristiophorus japonicus. Taxonomy (NCBI): domain Eukaryota; kingdom Metazoa; phylum Chordata; class Chondrichthyes; family Pristiophoridae; genus Pristiophorus; species Pristiophorus japonicus. Next base: position 861,132 of record NW_027252166.1, on the reverse strand, counting down.
TTCACACTGGGGAGAGGCCGTTCACCTCTCTGAGTGTGGGAAGGGATTCACTCAGTTATCCCACCTGCTGATACGCCAGCGAGTTCACACTGGGGAGAGGCCGTTCACCTCTCTGAGTGTGGGAAGGGTCTCACTCAGTTATCCCACCTGCTGATACACCAGCGAGTTCACACTGGGGAGAGACTGTTTACCTCTCTGAGTGTGGGAAGAGATTCACTCAGTTATCCCACCTGCTGATACACCAGTGAGTACACACTGGGGAGAGGCCGTTCACCTCTCTGAGTGTGGGAAGTGATTCACTCAGTTATCCCACCTGCTGATACACCAGCGAGTTCACATTCGGGAGAGATGTTCATCTCTCTGAGTGTGGGAAGGGATTCACTCTGTTATCCCACCTGCGGATACACCAGCGAGGTCACACTGGGGAGAGACCGTTCACCTCTCTGAGTGTGGGAAGGGATTCAATCAGTTATCCCACCTGCTGATACACCACCGTGTTCACACTGGGGAGGGACCGTTCACCTCTCTGAGTGTGGGAACGGATTCACTCAGTTATCCCACCGACTGATACACCAGCGAGTTCACACTGGGGAGAGGCTGTTCACCTCTCTGAGTGTGGGGAGGGATTCACTTAGTTATCCCACCTGCTGATACACCAGCGACTTCACACTGGGGATATGCCGTTCACCTGCTCTGAGTGTGGGAAGGGATTCACTCAGTTATCCCACCTACTGGTACACCAGCGAGTTCATATTGGGGAGAGACCGTTCACCTCTCTGAGTGTGGGAAGGGATTCACTCAGTTATCCCACCGACTGATACACCAGCGAGTTCACACTGGGGAGAGGCCGTTCACCTCTCTGAGTGTGGGAAGGTATTCACTCAGTTATCCCACCTGCTGATACGCCAGCGAGTTCACACTGGGGAGAGACCGTTCACCTCTCTGAGTGTGGGAAGGGATTCACTCAGTTATCCCACCTGCTGATACACCAGCGAGTTCACACTGGGGAGAGACTGTTCACCTCTCTGAGTGTGGGAAGGGATTCGCTCAGTTATCCCACCTGCTGATACACCAGCGAGGTCACACTGGGGAGAGACCGTTCACCTCTCTGAGTGTGGGAAGGGATTCACTCAGTTATCCCACCTGCTGATACACCAGCGAGTTCACACTGGGGAGAGACCGTTCACCTCTCTGAGTGTGGGAAGGGATTCACTCATTTATCCCACCTGCTGATACACCAGCGAGTTCACACTGGGGAGAGGCCGTTCACCTCTCTGAGTGTGGGAAGGGACTCACTCAGTTATCCCACCTGCTGATACACCAGCGAGTTCACACTGGGGAGAGACTGTTTACCTCTCTGAGTGTGGGAAGGGATTCACTCAGTTATCCCACCTGCTGATACACCAGCGAGTTCACACTGGGGAGCGACTGTTTACCTCTCTGAGTGTGGAAAGAGATTCACTCAGTTATCCCACCTGCTGATACACCAGCGAGTTCACACTGGGGAGAGACCGTTCACCTCTCTGAGTGTGGGAAGGGATTCACTCAGTTATCCAACCTGCTGATACACCAGTGAGTACACACTGGGGAGAGGCCGTTCACCTCTCTGAGTGTGGGAAGTGATTCACTCAGTTATCCCACCTGCTGATACACCAGCGAGTTCACATTCGGGAGTGATGTTCACCTCTCTGAGTGTGGGAAGGGATTCAGTCAGTTATCCCACCTGCTGATACACCAGCGAGGTCACACTGGGGAGAGACCGTTCACCTCTCTGAGTGTGGGAAGGGATTCAATCAGTTATCCCACCTGCTGATACACCACCGTGTTCACACTGGGGAGAGACCGTTCACCTCTCTGAGTGTGGGAAGGGATTCACTCAGTTATCCCACCTGCTGATACACTGGCGAGGTCACATTGGGAAGAGACCGTTCACCTCTCTGAGTGTGGGAAGGGATTCACTCAGTTATCCCACCTGCTGATACACCACCGCGTTCACACTGGGGATAGACCGTTCACCTCTCTGAGTGTGGGAAGGGATTCACTCAGTTTCCCCACCTGCTGATACACCAGCGAGGTCACACTGGGGAGAGACCGTTCACCTCTCTGAGTGTGGGAAGGGATTCACTCAGTTATCCCACCTGCTGATACACCAGCGAGGTCACACTGGGGAGAGGCCGTTCACCTCTCTGAGTGTGGGAAGGGATTCACGCAGTTACCCCACCTGCTGATACACCAGCGAGTTCACGCTGGGGAGAGGCCGTTCACCCCTCTGTGTGTGGGAAGGGACTCACTCAGTTATCCCACCTGGTGATACACCAGCGAGTTCACACTGGGGAGAGACTGTTTACCTCTCTGAGTGTGGGAAGGGATTCACTCAGTTATCCCACCTGCTGATACACCAGCGAGTTCACACTGGGGAGAGACCGTTCACCTCTCTGAGTGTGGGAAGGGATTCACTCAGTTATCCCACCTGCTGATACACCAGCGAGTTCACATTCGGGAGAGATGTTCACCTCTCTGAGTGTGGGAAGGGATTCACTCAGTTATCCCACCTGCTGATACACCAGCGAGGTCACACTGGGGAGAGACCGTTCACCTCTCTGAGTGTGGGAAGTGATTCACTCAGTCATTGGAGTCAGGCAGAGAATTCCGCAGGTTCACAATTCTCTGAGTGAGTTATGTACTCAGAAAGGTGAGGGGCTTTAATGTCAGCTTTCCAGGCCCCTGTTTATTTTACGACCTTCTCTCTGATCCAATTATCTCTCAGTTCTGAAGAAAGGCCTTGTCTGAAATGTGAAATGAAGCGTTTGTTTCTCCAATATTGTTAATACTGCAGTACTGATGTACACCAGCAACTGGTGATATTGTACTGTAAAACTTTACAGACCTTTGCCCAGCTCACCATCCCCATCTCCTGGCTGTCAGTGGCCTACAATGGGCAACAAGGGAAGGTTAAACACTCTGGGGTGAATTCTCACTTTTACCTCCCACAACTCGGGTGTTAGGGTATCGGCTCCAGTTTTACAGCCCGCACGGAGGAAATGTGAACATTCAGCCCTTTAAAGCGAAGGTTTACAAACTCCGGGTCTCTGTGAAGAGAGAAAGTTTGTGTATTTCCCATCACCAATGGTGCGTGGTGCTGATACCTGAGCAATGTGCTCACTTTCAGAGCACAACTTATTGCTGCTTTTTAATACAAAGGAGCGGGGCAGTGATGAGAAAGGGCGAGGATGGAGCTGCTGTCTGCGTTTACTTTTTATTAAAGTCTTCTCACATTTTATATTTGTATCGGTTTATTTACAGTCTCACTGGGATTTACAATGTGTCATTTGGGATTACATTTTCTAACTCCCGACCTCTGGCCACTGCTCCTGACCCTATCCGCGCGGGGTCAAGTCATTGTCAGGTCACGGATGATGCGGGCAGAAAGATACTCAGAGAGGGAGAGAGAGAGAGAGATAGAGCGACATCGAGTGAGAAAGAGAAAGAGGGAGAGAGTGATAGACAGACAGAGAGAGAGAGAGATACAGAGAGGGAGAGAGAGAGAGGGAGAGAGACATCGAGTGAGAGAGAGACAGAGATGGAGAGAGAGAGAGGGAGAGAGACAGACATAGAGAGAGACAGAGAGCGAGACAAAGAGTGAGAGACATAGAGAGAGAGAGAGTGTTTGTGTCCCTACTCTCTCTCTCTTTCTTTATAGATTCTGGGTTTGATACAGGACTATGGGGAGAGAGCGGGTCAGTGGGATTAATTTGGGGATTGATACAGGGCTATGGGGAGAGAGCGGGGCAGTGGGATTAGTTTGGGGATTGATACAGGACTATGGGGAGAGAGCGGGGCAGTGGGATTAGTTTGGGGATTGATACAGGACTATGGGGAGAGAGCGGGGCAGTGGGATTAGTTTGGAGATTGAAATAGGACTATGGCGAGAGAGCGGGGATGTGGGATTAGTTTGGGGATTGATACAGGACTATGGGGAGAGAGCGGGGCAGTGGGATTAGTTTGGGGATTGATGCAGGACTATGGGGAGAGAGCGGGGCAGTAGGATTAGTTTGGGGATTGATACAGGGCTATGGAGAGAGCGGGGTAGTGGGATTAGTTTGAGAATTGATACAGGACTATGGGGAGAGAGCGGGGCAGTGGGATTTGTTTGGGGATTGACACAGGACTATGGGGAGAGAGCGGGGCAGTGGGATTAGTTTGGGGATTGATACATGACTATGGGGAGAGAACGGGGCAGTGGGATTAGTTTGGGATTGCTACAGGACTATGGAGAGAGAGCGGGGCAGTGGGATTAGTTTGGGGATAGATACAGGACTATGGGGAGAGAGCGGGGCAGTGGGATTAGTTTGGAGATTGATACATTACCAATGGGAGAGAGCGGGGCTGTGGGATTAGTTTGGGGATTGATAAAGGACTATGGGGAGAGAGCGGGGCAGTGGGATTAGTTTGGTGATTGATACAGGACTATGGGGAGAGAGCGAGGCAGTGGGATTAGTTTGGGGATTGATACAGGACTGTGGGTAGAGAGCGGAGCAGTGGGATTAGTTTGGGGAATTATACAGGGCTATGGGGAGAGAGCGGGGCAGTGGGATTATTTTGGGGATTGATACAGGACTATGGGGAGAATGCGGGGCAGTGGGATTAGTTTGCGGATTGATACAGGACTATGGGGAGAGAGCGGGGCAGTGGGATTAGTTTGGGATTGATACAGGACTATGGGGAGAGAGCGGGGCAGTGGGATTAGTTTGGGAATTGATACAGGAATATGGGGAGAGAGCGGGGCAGTGGGATTAGTTTGAGATTGATACAGGACTATGGGGTGAGAGCGGGGCAGTGGGATTAGTTTGGGGATTGATAGAGGATAAGGGGTGAGAGCAGGGCAGTGGGATTAGTTTGCGGAGTGATACAGGGCCATGGGAAGAGTGGGGCAGTGGGATTAGTTTGGAGATTGATACAGGACTATGAGGAGAGAGCGTGGCAGTGGGATTAATTTGGGAATTGATACAGGACTATGGGGAGAGAGCGAGGCATTTGGATTAGTTTGGGGATGGATACAGGACTATGAGGAGAGAGCGGGGCAGTGGGATTAGTTTGGGGATTCATACAGGACTATGGGGAGAGAGCGAGGCAGTGGGATTAGTTTGTGGATTGATACAGGACTATGGGGAGATAGCGGGGCAGTGGGATTAGTTTGGGGATTGATACAGGACTATGGGGAGAGAGCGGGGCAGTGGGATTAGTATCGAGATTGAAACAGGACTATGGCGAGAGAGCGGGGAAGTGGGATTAGTTTGGGGATTGATACAGGACTATGGGGAGAGAACGGAGCAGTGGGATTAGTTTGGGGATTAATACAGGACTATGGGGAGAGAGCGGGGCAGTGGGATTAGTTTGGGGATTGATACAGGACTATGGGGAGAGAGCGAGGCAGTAGGATTAGTTTTGGGATTGATACAGGGCCATTGGGAGAGCTGGGTAGTGGGATTAGTTTGGGAATTGATACAGGACTATGGGGAGAGAGCGGGCCAGTGGGATTAGTTTGGGGATAGATACAGGACTATGGGGAGAGAGCGTGGCAGTGGGATTAGTTTGGAGATTGATACAGGACTATGGGGAGAGAGCGGGGCAGTGGGATTAGTATGGGGAATTGATACAGGACTATGGGGAGAGAGCGGGGCAGTGGGATTAGTTTGGGGAGTTGATACTGGACAATGGGGAGAGAGCGGGGCAGTGGGATTCATTTGGGGATGGATACAGGACTATGGGGGGAGAGCGGGGCAGTGGGATTAGTTTGGGGATTGATACAGGACCAATGGGAGAGAGCAGGGCAGTGGGATTAGTTTGGGGATTGATACAGGACTATGGGGCGAGAGCGGGACAGTGGGATTAATTTGGGGATAGATACAGGACTATGGGGAGAGAGCGTGGCAGTATGATTAGTTTGGGGATTGACACAGGACTATGGGGAGAGAGCGGGACAGTGGGATTAATTTGGGGATAGATAGAGGACTATGGGGAGAGAGCGGGCCAGTGGGATTAGTTTGGGGATTGATACAGGACTATGGGGAGAGAGCGAGGCAGTGGGATAAATTTGTGGATTGATACAGGACTATGGGGAGAGAGCGGGGCAGTGGGCTTAGTTTGGGGATTGATACAGGACTGTGGGTAGAGAGCGGAGCAGTGGGATCAGTTTGGGGATTGATACAGGGCTATGGGGAGAGAGCAGGGCATTGGGATTAGTTTGGGGATTGATACAGGACTATGGGGAGAGAGCGGGGCATTGGGATTAGTTTGGGGATTGATACAGGACTATGGGGAGAGAGCGGGGGAGTGGGATTAGTTTGGAGATTGATGTAAGGCAATGGGGAGAGAGCGGGGTATTGGGATTAGTTTGGGGATGGACACAGACGATGGGGAGAGAGCGGGGCAGTGGGATTAGTTTGGGGCTTGATACAGGACTATGGGTAGAGAGCGGGGCAGTGGGATTAGTTTGAGGATTGATACAGGGCTATGGGGAGAGAGCGAAGCAGTGGGATTAGTTTGGGCATTGATACAGGACTATCGGGAGAGAGCGGGGCAGTGGGATTAGTTTGGGGATTTATACAGGACTATGGGGAGAGAGCGGGGCAGTGGGATAAGTTTGGAGATTGATACAGGACTATGGGGAGAGAGCGGGGCAGTGTGATTAGTTTGGGGATTGATACAGTGCTATGGGGTGAGAGCGGGGCAGTGGGATTAGTTGGAGATTGATACAGGGCTATGGGGAGAGAGCGGGGCAGTGAGATTAGTTTGGGGATTGAAACAGGGCTATGGGGAGAGAGCGGGGCAGTGGGATTAGTTTGGGATTGATACAGGACTATGGGAAGAGAGCGGGGCAGTGGGATTAGTTTGGGTATGGATACAGGACTATGGGGAGAGAGCGGGGCAGTGGGATTAGTTTGGGGATTGATACAGGACCAATGGGAGAGAGCGGGACAGTGGGATTAATTTGGGGATAGATACAGGACTATGGGGAGAGTGCGGGGTAGTGGGATTAGTTTGGTGATTGATACAAGACTATGGGGAGAGAGCGAGGCAGTGGGATTAGTTTGTGGATTGATACAGGATTATGGGGAGAGAGCGGGGCAGTGGGATTAGTTTGGGGATTGAAACAGGGCTATGGGGAGAGAGTGGGGCAGTGGGATTAGTTTGGCGATTGATACAGGACTGTGGGTAGAGAGCGGAGCAGTGGGATTAGTTTGGGGATTGATACAGGACTATGGGGAGAGAGCGGGGCAGTGGATTAGTTTGCGGATTGATACAGGACTATGGGGAGAGAGCGGGGCAGTGGGATTAGTTTGGGATTGATACAGGACTATGGGGAGAGAGCGGGGCAGTGGGATTCGTTAGGGAATAGATACAGGACTATGGGGTGAGAGCGGGGCAGTGGGATTAGTTTGGGGATTGATACAGGACCATGGGAAGAGTGGGTCAGTGGGATTAGTTTGGAGATTGATACAGGACTATGGGGATAGAGCGTCGCAGTGGGATTACTTAGGGAATTGATACAGGACTATGGGGAGAGAGCGAGGCAGTTGGATTAGTTTGGGGATGGATACAGGACTATGAGGAGAGACCAGGGCAGTGGGATTATTTTGGGGATTGATACAGGACGATGGGGAGAGAGCGGGGCAGTGGGATTAGTTTGGGGATTGATTTAGGACTATGGGGAGAGAGCGGGACAGTGGGATTAGTTTGGGGATTGATACAGGACTATGGGGAGAGAGCGGGGCAGTGGGATTAGTTTGGAGATTGATATAAGACTATGGGGAGAGAGTGGGGTAGTGGGATTAGTTTGGGGATGGATACAGACTATGGGGAGAGAGCGGGGCAGTGAGATTAGTTTGGGGATCGATACAGGACTATGGGGAGAGAGCGGGGCAGTGGGATTAGTTTGAGGATTGATACAGGACGATGGGGAGAGAGCGGGGCAGTGAGATTAGTGCGGGGATTGCTACAGAGCTATGGGGAGAGAGCGGGGCAGTGGGATTAGTTTGGAGATTGATACAGGACTATGGGGAGAGAGCGGGGCCGTGGGATTAGTTTGTGGATTGATACAGGACTATGGGGAGAGAACGAGGCAGTGGGATTAGTTTTGGGATTGATACAGGACTATGGGGATAGAGCGGGGCAGTGGGATTAGTTTGGGAATTGATACAGAACTATGGGGAGAGAGCGGGGCAGTGGGATTAGTTTGGGGATTGAAACAGGGCTTTGGGGAGAGAGCGGGGCAGTGGGATTAGTTTGGGATTGATACAGGACTATGGGGAGAGGGCGGGGCAGTGGGATTAGTTTGGGGATTGATACAGGACTATGGGGAGAGAGCGTGGCAGTGGGATTAGTTTGGGGATTGATACAGGACTATGGGCAGAGAGCGGGGCAGTGGGATTAGTTTGGAGATTGATACAGGACGATGGGGAGTGGGCGGGGCAGTGACATTAGTTTGGGGATTGATACAGGACTATGGGGAGAGAGCGTGGCAGTGGGATTAGTTTGGGGATTGATACAGGACTATGGGGTGAGAGCGGGGCAGTGGAATTAGTTTGGAGATTGATACAGGACTATGGGGAGAGAGCGGGGCAGTGGGATTAGTTTGGGGTTTGATACAGGGCTATGGGGAGAGAGCGGGGCAGTGGGATTAGTTTGAGGATTGATACAGGACCATGTGGAGAGAACGAGACAGTGGGATTAGTTTGGGGATTGATACAGGACTATGGGGAGAGAGCGGGGCTGTGGGATTAGTTTGGGGATTGATACAGCACTATGGGGAGAGAGCGGGGCAGTGGGATTAGTTTGGGGATTGATTTAGGACTATGGGGAGAGAGCGGGACAGTGGGATTAGTTTGGGGATTGATACAGGACTATGGGGAGAGAGCGGGGCAGTGGGATTAGTTTGGAGATTGATATAAGACTATGGGGAGAGAGTGGGGTAGTGGGATTAGTTTGGGGATGGATACAGACTATGGGGAGAGAGCGGGGCAGTGAGATTAGTTTGGGGATGGATACAGGACTATGGGGAGAGAGCGGGGCAGTGGGATTAGTTTGAGGATTGATACAGGACGATGGGGAGAGAGCGGGGCAGTGAGATTAGTGTGGGGATTGCTACAGAGCTGTGGGGAGAGAGCGGGGCAGTGGGATTAGTTTGGAGATTGATACAGGACTATGGGGAGAGAGCGGGGCAGTGGGATTAGTTTGGGGATTGATACAGGACTGTGGGTAGAGAGCAGAGCAGTGGGATTAGTTTGGGGATTGATGCAGGGCTATGGGGAGAGAGCGGGGCAGTGGGATTAGTTTGGGGATTGATACAGGTCTATAGTGAGAAACAGGGGCAGTGGGATTAGTTTACGGATTGATACAGGACTATGGGGAGAGAGCGGGGCAGTGGGATTAGTTTGGGATTGATACAGGACTATGGGGAGAGAGCGGGGCAGTGGGATTAGTTTGGGAATTGATACAGGACTATGGGGTGAGAGCGGGGCAGTGGGATTAGTTTGGGGATTGATACAGGGCCATGGGAAGAGTGGGGCAGTGGGATTAATTTGGAGATTGATACAGGACTATGGGGAAAGAGCGTGGCAGTAGGATTCGTTCGGGAATTGATACAGGAGTATGGGGAGAGAGCGAGGCAGTTGGATTAGTTTGGGGATGGATACAGGTCTATGAGGAGTGAGCGGGGCAGTGGGATTAGTTTGGGGATTGACACAGGAATATGGGGAGAGAGCGGGGCAGTGGGATTAGTTTGGGGATTGATACAGGACTATGGGAGAGAGCGGGGCAGTGGCATTAGTTTGGGGATTGATACAGGACTATGGGGGAGAGCGGGGCAGTGGGATTAGTTTGGGGATTGATATAGGACTATGGGGAGAGAGCGGGGCAGTGGGATTAGTTTGGTGATTGATACAGGACTATGGGGAGAGAGCGGGGCAGTGGGATTAGTTTGGGGATTGATACAGGACTATGGGGAGAGAGCGGGGCAGTGGGATTAGTTTGGAGATTGATATAAGACTATGGGGAGAGAGCGGGGTAGTGGGAATAGTTTGGGGATGGATACAGACTATGGGGAGAGAGCGGGGCAGTGGGATTAGTTTGGGGCTGGATACAGGACTATGGGGAGAGAGCGGGGCCGTGGGATTAGTTTGTGGATTGATACAGGACTATGGGGAGAGAACGAGGCAGTGGGATTAGTTTGGGGATTGATACAGGACTATGGGGATAGAGCGGGGCAGTGGGATTAGTTTGGGAATTGATACAGAACTATGGGGAGAGAGCGGGGCAGTGGGATTAGTTTGGGGATTGAAACAGGGCTTTGGGGAGAGAGCGGGGCAGTGGGATTAGTTTGGGATTGATACAGGACTATGGGGAGAGGGCGGGGCAGTGGGATTAGTTTGGGGATTGATACAGGACTATGGGGAGAGAGCGTGGCAGTGGGATTAGTTTGGGGATTGATACAGGACTATGGGCAGAGAGCGGGGCAGTGGGATTAGTTTGGAGATTGATACAGGACGATGGGGAGTGAGCGGGGCAGTGAGATTAGTTTGGGGATTGATACAGGACTATGGGGAGAGAGCGTGGCAGTGGGATTAGTTTGGGGATTGATACAGGACTATGGGGTGAGAGCGGGGCAGTGGAATTAGTTTGGAGATTGATACAGGACTATGGGGAGAGAGCGCGGCAGTGGGATTAGTTTGGGGTTTGATACAGGGCTATGGGGAGAGAGCGGGGCAGTGGGATTAGTTTGAGGATTGATACAGGACCATGTGGAGAGAACGAGACAGTGGGATTAGTTTGGGGATTGAGACAGGACTATGGGGAGAGAGCGGGACAGTGGGATTAATTTGGGGATAGATACAGGACTATGGGGAGAGAGCGGGGCAGTGGGATTAGTTTGGGTGTTGATACAGGACTATGCGGAGAGAGCGAGGCAGTGGGATTAGCTTGTGGATTGATACAGGACTATGGGGAGAGAGCGGGGCAGTGGGATTAGTTTGGGGATTGATACAGGGCTATGGGGAGAGAGCGGGGCAGTGGGATTAGTTTGGGGATTGATACAGGACTGTGGGTAGAGAGCGGAGTAGTGGGATTAGTTTGGGGATTGATACAGGGCTATGGGGAGAGAGCGGGGCAGTGGGATTAGTTTGGCGATTGATACAGGACTATAGTGAGAAACAGGGGCAGTGGGATTAGTTTACGGATTGATACAGGACTATGGGGAGAGAGCGGGGCAGTGGGATTAGTTTGGGATTGATACAGGACTATGGGGAGAGAGCGGGGCAGTGGGATTAGTTTGGGAATTGATACAGGACTATGGGGTGAGAGCGGGGCAGTGGGATTAGTTTGGGGATTGATACAGGGCCATGGGAAGAGTGGGGCAGTGGGATTAATTTGGAGATTGATACAGAACTATGGGGAAAGAGCGTGGCAGTGGGATTAGTTTGGGGATTGATACAGGACTATGGGGAGAGAGCGGGGCAGTGGCATTAGTTTGGGGATTGATACAGGACTATGGGGAGAGAGCGGGGCAGTGGGATTAGTTTGGAGATTGATATAAGACTATGGGGAGAGAGCGGGGTAGTGGGAATAGTTTGGGGATGGATACAGACTATGGGGAGAGAGCGGGGCAGTGGGATTAGTTTGGGGCTGGATACAGGACTATGGGGAGAGAGCGGGGCAGTGGGATTAGTTTGTGGATTGATACAGGACTATGGGGAGAGAACGAGGCAGTGGGATTAGTTTGGGGATTGATACAGGACTATGGGGAGAGAGCGGGGCTGTGGGATTAGTTTGGGGATTGATACAGGACTATGGGGAGAGAGCGGGGCAGTGGGATTAGTTTGGGATTGATACAGGACTATGGGAAGAGAGCGGGGCAGTGGGATTATTTTGGGTATGGATACACGACTATGGGGAGAGAGCGGGGCAGTGGGATTAGTTTGGGGATTGATACAGGACCAATGGGAGAGAGCGGGACAGTGGGATTAATTTGGGGATAGATACAGGACTATGGGGAGAGTGCGGGGTAGTGGGATTAGTTTGGTGATTGATACAAGACTATGGGGAGAGAGCGAGGCAGTGGGATTAGTTTGTGGATTGATACAGGATTATGGGGAGAGAGCGGGGCAGTGGGATTAGTTTGGGGATTGAAACAGGGCTATGGGGAGAGAGCGGGGCAGTGGGATTAGTTTGGCGATTGATACAGGACTGTGGGTAGAGAGCGGAGCAGTGGGATTAGTTTGGGGATTGATACAGGACTATGGGGAGAGAGCGGGGCAGTGGGATTAGTTTGGTGATTGATACAGGACTATGGGGAGAGAGCGGGGCAGTGGGATTAGTTTGGGGATTGATACAGGACTATGGGGAGAGAGCGGGGCAGTGGGATTAGTTTGGAGATTGATATAAGACTATGGGGAGAGAGCGGGGTAGTGGGAATAGTTTGGGGATGGATACAGGACTGTGGGTAGAGAGCAGAGCAGTGGGATTAGTTTGGGGATTGATGCAGGGCTATGGGGAGAGAGCGGGGCAGTGGGATTAGTTTGGGGATTGATACAGGTCTATAGTGAGAAACAGGGGCAGTGGGATTAGTTTACGGATTGATACAGGACTATGGGGAGAGAGCGGGGCAGTGGGATTAGTTTGGGATTGATACAGGACTATGGGGAGAGAGCGGGGCAGTGGGATTAGTTTGGGAATTGATACAGGACTATGGGGTGAGAGCGGGGCAGTGGGATTAGTTTGGGGATTGATACAGGGCCATGGGAAGAGTGGGGCAGTGGGATTAATTTGGAGATTGATACAGGACTATGGGGAAAGAGCGTGGCAGTAGGATTCGTTCGGGAATTGATACAGGAGTATGGGGAGAGAGCGAGGCAGTTGGATTAGTTTGGGGATTGATACAGTGCTATGGGGTGAGAGCGGGGCAGTGGGATTAGTTGGAGATTGATACAGGGCTATGGGGAGAGAGCGGGGCAGTGGGATTAGTTTGGGGATTGAAACAGGGCTATGGGGAGAGAGCGGGGCAGTGGGATTAGTTTGGGATTGATACAGGACTGTGGGTAGAGAGCAGAGCAGTGGGATTAGTTTGGGGATTGATGCAGGGCTATGGGGAGAGAGCGGGGCAGTGGGATTAGTTTGGGGATTGATACAGGTCTATAGTGAGAAACAGGGGCAGTGGGATTAGTTTACGGATTGATACAGGACTATGGGGAGAGAGCGGGGCAGTGGGATTAGTTTGGGATTGATACAGGACTATGGGGAGAGAGCGGGGCAGTGGGATTAGTTTGGGAATTGATACAGGACTATGGGGTGAGAGCGGGGCAGTGGGATTAGTTTGGGGATTGATACAGGGCCATGGGAAGAGTGGGGCAGTGGGATTAATTTGGAGATTGATACAGGACTATGGGGAAAGAGCGTGGCAGTAGGATTCGTTCGGGAATTGATACAGGAGTATGGGGAGAGAGCGAGGCAGTTGGATTAGTTTGGGGATGGATACAGGTCTATGAGGAGTGAGCGGGGCAGTGGGATTAGTTTGGGGATTGACACAGGAATATGGGGAGAGAGCGGGGCAGTGGGATTAGTTTGGGGATTGATACAGGACTATGGGAGAGAGCGGGGCAGTGGCATTAGTTTGGGGATTGATACAGGACTATGGGGGAGAGCGGGGCAGTGGGATTAGTTTGGGGATTGATATAGGACTATGGGGAGAGAGCGGGGCAGTGGGATTAGTTTGGTGATTGATACAGGACTATGGGGAGAGAGCGGGGCAGTGGGATTAGTTTGGGGATTGATACAGGACTATGGGGAGAGAGCGGGGCAGTGGGATTAGTTTGGAGATTGATATAAGACTATGGGGAGAGAGCGGGGTAGTGGGAATAGTTTGGGGATGGATACAGACTATGGGGAGAGAGCGGGGCAGTGGGATTAGTTTGGGGCTGGATACAGGACTATGGGGAGAGAGCGGGGCCGTGGGATTAGTTTGTGGATTGATACAGGACTATGGGGAGAGAACGAGGCAGTGGGATTAGTTTGGGGATTGATACAGGACTATGGGGATAGAGCGGGGCAGTGGGATTAGTTTGGGAATTGATACAGAACTATGGGGAGAGAGCGGGGCAGTGGGATTAGTTTGGGGATTGAAACAGGGCTTTGGGGAGAGAGCGGGGCAGTGGGATTAGTTTGGGATTGATACAGGACTATGGGGAGAGGGCGGGGCAGTGGGATTAGTTTGGGGATTGATACAGGACTATGGGGAGAGAGCGTGGCAGTGGGATTAGTTTGGGGATTGATACAGGACTATGGGCAGAGAGCGGGGCAGTGGGATTAGTTTGGAGATTGATACAGGACGATGGGGAGTGAGCGGGGCAGTGAGATTAGTTTGGGGATTGATACAGGACTATGGGGAGAGAGCGTGGCAGTGGGATTAGTTTGGGGATTGATACAGGACTATGGGGTGAGAGCGGGGCAGTGGAATTAGTTTGGAGATTGATACAGGACTATGGGGAGAGAGCGCGGCAGTGGGATTAGTTTGGGGTTTGATACAGGGCTATGGGGAGAGAGCGGGGCAGTGGGATTAGTTTGAGGATTGATACAGGACCATGTGGAGAGAACGAGACAGTGGGATTAGTTTGGGGATTGATACAGGACTATGGGGAGAGAGCGGGACAGTGGGATTAATTTGGGGATAGATACAGGACTATGGGGAGAGAGCGGGGCAGTGGGATTAGTTTGGGTGTTGATACAGGACTATGCGGAGAGAGCGAGGCAGTGGGATTAGCTTGTGGATTGATACAGGACTATGGGGAGAGAGCGGGGCAGTGGGATTAGTTTGGGGATTGATACAGGGCTATGGGGAGAGAGCGGGGCAGTGGGATTAGTTTGGGGATTGATACAGGACTGTGGGTAGAGAGCGGAGCAGTGGGATTAGTTTGGGGATTGATACAGGGCTATGGGGAGAGAGCGGGGCAGTGGGATTAGTTTGGCGATTGATACAGGACTATAGTGAGAAACAGGGGCAGTGGGATTAGTTTACGGATTGATACAGGACTATGGGGAGAGAGCGGGGCAGTGGGATTAGTTTGGGATTGATACAGGACTATGGGGAGAGAGCGGGGCAGTGGGATTAGTTTGGGAATTGATACAGGACTATGGGGTGAGAGCGGGGCAGTGGGATTAGTTTGGGGATTGATACAGGGCCATGGGAAGAGTGGGGCAGTGGGATTAATTTGGAGATTGATACAGAACTATGGGGAAAGAGCGTGGCAGTGGGATTAGTTTGGGGATTGATACAGGACTATGGGGAGAGAGCGGGGCAGTGGCATTAGTTTGGGGATTGATACAGGACTATGGGGAGAGAGCGGGGCAGTGGGATTAGTTAGGAGATTGATATAAGACTATGGGGAGAGAGCGGGGTAGTGGGAATAGTTTGGGGATGGATACAGACTATGGGGAGAGAGCGGGGCAGTGGGATTAGTTTGGGGCTGGATACAGGACTATGGGGAGAGAGCGGGGCAGTGGGATTAGTTTGTGGATTGATACAGGACTATGGGGAGAGAACGAGGCAGTGGGATTAGTTTGGGGATTGATACAGGACTATGGGGAGAGAGCGGGGCTGTGGGATTAGTTTGGGGATTGATACAGGACTATGGGGAGAGAGCGGGGCAGTGGGATTAGTTTGGGATTGATACAGGACTATGGGAAGAGAGCGGGGCAGTGGGATTAGTTTGGGTATGGATACACGACTATGGGGAGAGAGCGGGGCAGTGGGATTAGTTTGGGGATTGATACAGGACCAATGGGAGAGAGCGGGACAGTGGGATTAATTTGGGGATAGATACAGGACTATGGGGAGAGTGCGGGGTAGTGGGATTAGTTTGGTGATTGATACAAGACTATGGGGAGAGAGCGAGGCAGTGGGATTAGTTTGTGGATTGATACAGGATTATGGGGAGAGAGCGGGGCAGTGGGATTAGTTTGGGGATTGAAACAGGGCTATGGGGAGAGAGCGGGGCAGTGGGATTAGTTTGGCGATTGATACAGGACTGTGGGTAGAGAGCGGAGCAGTGGGATTAGTTTGGGGATTGATACAGGACTATGGGGAGAGAGCGGGGCAGTGGGATTAGTTTGCGGATTGATACAGGACTATGGGGAGAGAGCGGGGCAGTGGGATTAGTTTGGGATTGATACAGGACTATGGGGAGAGAGCGGGGCAGTGGGATTAGTTAGGGAATAGATACAGGACTATGGGGTGAGAGCGGGGCAGTGGGATTAGTTTG
This sequence comes from Pristiophorus japonicus, assembly GCF_044704955.1. Taxonomy (NCBI): domain Eukaryota; kingdom Metazoa; phylum Chordata; class Chondrichthyes; family Pristiophoridae; genus Pristiophorus; species Pristiophorus japonicus. The sequence goes on along the minus strand of NW_027252166.1, from coordinate 844,825 downwards.
GGGATTGATACAGGGCCATGGGAAGAGTGGGTCAGTGGGATTAGTTTGGAGATTGATACAGGACTATGGGGATAGAGCGTCGCAGTGGGATTACTTAGGGAATTGATACAGGACTATGGGGAGAGAGCGAGGCAGTTGGATTAGTTTGGGGATGGATACAGGACTATGAGGAGAGAGCAGGGCAGTGGGATTAGTTTGGGGATTGATACAGGACGATGGGGAGAGAGCGGGGCAGTGGGATTAGTTTGGGGATTGATTTAGGACTATGGGGAGAGAGCGGGACAGTGGGATTAGTTTGGGGATTGATACAGGACTATGGGGAGAGAGCGGGGCAGTGGGATTAGTTTGGAGATTGATATAAGACTATGGGGAGAGAGTGGGGTAGTGGGATTAGTTTGGGGATGGATACAGACTATGGGGAGAGAGCGGGGCAGTGAGATTAGTTTGGGGATCGATACAGGACTATGGGGAGAGAGCGGGGCAGTGGGATTAGTTTGAGGATTGATACAGGACGATGGGGAGAGAGCGGGGCAGTGAGATTAGTGTGGGGATTGCTACAGAGCTATGGGGAGAGAGCGGGGCAGTGGGATTAGTTTGGAGATTGATACAGGACTATGGGGAGAGAGCGGGGCAGTGGGATTAGTTTGGGGATTGATACAGGACTGTGGGTAGAGAGCAGAGCAGTGGGATTAGTTTGGGGATTGATGCAGGGCTATGGGGAGAGAGCGGGGCAGTGGGATTAGTTTGGGGATTGATACAGGTCTATAGTGAGAAACAGGGGCAGTGGGATTAGTTTACGGATTGATACAGGACTATGGGGAGAGAGCGGGGCAGTGGGATTAGTTTGGGATTGATACAGGACTATGGGGAGAGAGCGGGGCAGTGGGATTAGTTTGGGAATTGATACAGGACTATGGGGTGAGAGCGGGGCAGTGGGATTAGTTTGGGGATTGATACAGGGCCATGGGAAGAGTGGGGCAGTGGGATTAGTTTGGAGTTTGATACAGGACAATGGGGAAAGAGCGTGGCAGTAGGATTCGTTCGGGAATTGATACAGGAGTATGGGGAGAGAGCGAGGCAGTTGGATTAGTTTGGGGATGGATACAGGACTATGGGGTGAGAGCGGGGCAGTGGGATTAGTTTGGGGATTGATACAGGGCCATGGGAAGAGTGGGTCAGTGGGATTAGTTTGGAGATTGATACAGGACTATGGGGATAGAGCGTCGCAGTGGGATTACTTAGGGAATTGATACAGGACTATGGGGAGAGAGCGAGGCAGTTGGATTAGTTTGGGGATGGATACAGGACTATGAGGAGAGAGCAGGGCAGTGGGATTAGTTTGGGGATTGATACAGGACGATGGGGAGAGAGCGGGGCAGTGGGATTAGTTTGGGGATTGATTTAGGACTATGGGGAGAGAGCGGGACAGTGGGATTAGTTTGGGGATTGATACAGGACTATGGGGAGAGAGCGGGGCAGTGGGATTAGTTTGGAGATTGATATAAGACTATGGGGAGAGAGTGGGGTAGTGGGATTAGTTTGGGGATGGATACAGACTATGGGGAGAGAGCGGGGCAGTGAGATTAGTTTGGGGATCGATACAGGACTATGGGGAGAGAGCGGGGCAGTGGGATTAGTTTGAGGATTGATACAGAGCTATGGGGAGAGAGCGGGGCAGTGGGATTAGTTTGGAGATTGATACAGGACTATGGGGAGAGAGCGGGGCAGTGGGATTAGTTTGGGGATTGATACAGGACTGTGGGTAGAGAGCAGAGCAGTGGGATTAGTTTGGGGATTGATGCAGGGCTATGGGGAGAGAGCGGGGCAGTGGGATTAGTTTGGGGATTGATACAGGTCTATAGTGAGAAACAGGGGCAGTGGGATTAGTTTACGGATTGATACAGGACTATGGGGAGAGAGCGGGGCAGTGGGATTAGTTTGGGATTGATACAGGACTATGGGGAGAGAGCGGGGCAGTGGGATTAGTTTGGGAATTGATACAGGACTATGGGGTGAGAGCGGGGCAGTGGGATTAGTTTGGGGATTGATACAGGGCCATGGGAAGAGTGGGGCAGTGGGATTAGTTTGGAGTTTGATACAGGACAATGGGGAAAGAGCGTGGCAGTAGGATTCGTTCGGGAATTGATACAGGAGTATGGGGAGAGAGCGAGGCAGTTGGATTAGTTTGGGGATGGATACAGGACTATGAGGAGTGAGCGGGGCAGTGGGATTAGTTTGGGGATTGACACAGGAATATGGGGAGAGAGCGGGGCAGTGGGATTAGTTTGGGGATTGATACAGGACTATGGGAGAGAGCGGGGCAGTGGCATTAGTTTGGGGATTGATACAGGACTATGGGGAGAGAGCGGGGCAGTGGGATTAGTTTGGGGATTGATATAGGACTATGGGGAGAGAGCGGGGCAGTGGGATTAGTTTGGGGATTGATACAGGACTATGGGGAGAGAGCGGGGCAGTGGGATTAGTTTGGGGATTGATACAGGACTATGGGGAGAGAGCGGGGCAGTGGGATTAGTTTGGAGATTGATATAAGACTATGGGGAGAGAGCGGGGTAGTGGGAATAGTTTGGGGATGGATACAGACTATGGGGAGAGAGCGGGGCAGTGGGATTAGTTTGGGGCTGGATACAGGACTATGGGGAGAGAGCGGGGCCGTGGGATTAGTTTGTGGATTGATACAGGACTATGGGGAGAGAACGAGGCAGTGGGATTAGTTTTGGGATTGATACAGGACTATGGGGATAGAGCGGGGCAGTGGGATTAGTTTGGGAATTGATACAGAACTATGGGGAGAGAGCGGGGCAGTGGGATTAGTTTGGGGATTGAAACAGGGCTTTGGGGAGAGAGCGGGGCAGTGGGATTAGTTTGGGATTGATACAGGACTATGGGGAGAGGGCGGGGCAGTGGGATTAGTTTGGGGATTGATACAGGACTATGGGGAGAGAGCGTGGCAGTGGGATTAGTTTGGGGATTGATACAGGACTATGGGCAGAGAGCGGGGCAGTGGGATTAGTTTGGAGATTGATACAGGACGAATGGGAGTGAGCGGGGCAGTGAGATTAGTTTGGGGATTGATACAGGACTATGGGGAGAGAGCGTGGCAGTGGGATTAGTTTGGGGATTGATACAGGACTATGGGGTGAGAGCGGGGCAGTGGAATTAGTTTGGAGATTGATACAGGACTATGGGGAGAGAGCGGGGCAGTGGGATTAGTTTGGGGTTTGATACAGGGCTATGGGGAGAGAGCGGGGCAGTGGGATTAGTTTGAGGATTGATACAGGACCATGTGGAGAGAACGAGACAGTGGGATTAGTTTGGGGATTGATACATGACTATGGGGAGAGAGCGGGGCTGTGGGATTAGTTTGGGGATTGATACAGGACTATGGGGAGAGAGCGGGGCAGTGGGATTAGTTTGGGGATTGATTTAGGACTATGGGGAGAGAGCGGGACAGTGGGATTAGTTTGGGGATTGATACAGGACTAGGGGGAGAGAGCGGGGCAGTGGGATTAGTTTGGAGATTGATATAAGACTATGGGGAGAGAGTGGGGTAGTGGGATTAGTTTGGGGATGGATACAGACTATGGGGAGAGAGCGGGGCAGTGAGATTAGTTTGGGGATGGATACAGGACTATGGGGAGAGAGCGGGGCAGTGGGATTAGTTTGAGGATTGATACAGGACGATGGGGGGAGAGCGGGGCAGTGAGATTAGTGTGGGGATTGCTACAGAGCTGTGGGGAGAGAGCGGGGCAGTGGGATTAGTTTGGAGATTGATACAGGACTATGGGGAGAGAGCGGGGCAGTGGGATTAGTTTGGGGATTGATACAGGACTGTGGGTAGAGAGCAGAGCAGTGCGATTAGTTTGGGGATTGATGCAGGGCTATGGGGAGAGAGCGGGGCAGTGCGATTAGTTTGGGGATTGATGCAGGGCTATGGGGAGAGAGCGGGGCAGTGGGATTAGTTTGGAGATTGATACAGGACTATGGGGAGAGAGCGGGGCAGTGGGATTAGTTTGGGGATTGATACAGGACTGTGGGTAGAGAGCAGAGCAGTGCGATTAGTTTGTGGATTGATACAGGACTATGGGGAGAGAACGAGGCAGTGGGATTAGTTTGGGGATTGATACAGGACTATGGGGATAGAGCGGGGCAGTGGGATTAGTTTGGGATTTGATACAGAACTATGGGGAGAGAGCGGGGCAGTGGGATTAGTTTGGGGATTGATACAGGACTATGGGAAGAGAGCGGGGCAGTGGGATTAGTTTGGGGATTGATACAGGGCTATGGGGAGAGAGCGGGGCAGTGGGATTAGTTTGGGGATTGAAACAGGGCTATGGGGAGAGAGCGGGGCAGTGGGATTAGTTTGGCGATTGATACAGGACTGTGGGTAGAGAGCGGAGCAGTGGGATTAGTTTGGGGATTGATACAGGGCTATGGGGAGAGAGCGGGGCAGTGGGATTAGTTTGGGGATTGATACAGGACTATGGGGAGAAAGCGGGGCAGTGGGATTAGTTTGCGGATTGATACAGGACTATGGGGAGAGAGCGGGGCAGTGGGATTAGTTTGGGATTGATACAGGACTATGGGGAGAGAGCGGGGCAGTGGGATTAGTTAGGGAATAGATACAGGACTATGGGGTGAGAGCGGGGCAGTGGGATTAGTTTGGGGATTGATACAGGGCCATGGGAAGAGTGGGTCAGTGGGATTAGTTTGGAGATTGATACAGGACTATGGGGAGAGAGCGTCGCAGTGGGATTACTTAGGGAATTGATACAGGACTATGGGGAGAGAGCGAGGCAGTTGGATTAGTTTGGGGATGGATACAGGACTATGAGGAGAGAGCAGGGCATTGGGATTAGTTTGGGGATTGATACAGGACGATGGGGAGAGAGCGGGGCTGTGGGATTAGTTTGGGGATTGATACAGGACTATGGGGAGAGGGCGGGGCAGTGGGATTAGTTTGGGGATTGATTTAGGACTATGGGGAGAGAGCGGGGCAGTGGGATTAGTTTCGGGATTGATACAGGACTATGGGGAGAGAGCGGGGCAGTGGGATTAGTTTGGAGATTGATATAAGACTATGGGGAGAGAGTGGGGTAGTGGGATTAGTTTGGGGATGGATACAGACTATGGGGAGAGAGCGGGGCAGTGGGATTAGTTTGGGGATGGATACAGGACTATGGGGAGAGAGCGGGGCAGTGGGATTAGTTTGAGGATTGATACAGGACTCTGGGGAGAGAGCGGGGCAGTGAGATTAGTTTGGGGATTGATACAGTGCTATGGGGTGAGAGCGGGGCAGTGGAAATAGTTTGGAGTTTGATACAGGACAATGGGAGAGAGCGGGGCAGTGGGATTAGTTTGGGGATTGATACAGGGCTATGGGGTGAGAGCGGGGCAGTGGAATTAGTTGATAGATTGATACAGGGCTATGGGGAGGGAGCGGGGCAGTGGGATTAGTGTGGGATTCATACAGGACTATGGGGAGTGAGCGATGCAGTGGGATTAGTTTGGGTATGGATACAGGACTATGGGGAGAGAGCGGGACAGTGGGATTAATTTGGGGATAGATACTGGACTATGGGGAGAGAGCGGGGCAGTGGGATTAGTTTGGGGATTGATACAGGACTATGGGGAGAGAGCGAGGCAGTGGGATTAGTTTGTGGATTGATACTGGACTATGGGGAGAGAGCCGGGCAGTGGGATTAGTTTGGGGATTGACACAGAGCTATGGGGAGAGAGCGGGGCAGTGGGATCAGTTTGGAGATTGATACAGGACTATGGGGAGAGAGCGGGGCAGTGGGATTAGTTTGGGGATTGATACAGTGCTATGGGGTGCGAGCGGGGCAGTGGGATTAGTTTGGAGATTGATACAGAGCTATGGGGAGAGAGCGGGGCAGTGGGATTAGTTTGGGGATTGAAACAGGGCTTTGGTGAGAGAGCGGGGAAGTGGGATTAGTTTGGGATTGATACAGGACTATGGGGAGAGGGCGGGGCAGTGGGATTAGTTTGGGGATTGATACAGGACTATGGGGAGAGAGCGTGGCAGTGGGATTAGTTTGGGGATTGATACAGGACTATGGGGAGAGAGCGGGGCAGTGGGATTAGTTTGGAGATTGATACAGGACTATGGGGAGTGAGCGGGGCAGTGAGATTAGTTTGGGGATTGATACAGGACTATGGGGAGAGAGCGTGGCAGTGGGATTAGTTTGGGGATTGATACAGGACTATGGGGTGAGAGCGGGGCAGTGGAATTAGTTTGGAGATTGATACAGGACGATGGGGAGAGAGCGGGGCAGTGGGATTAGTTTGGGGATTGATACAGGGCTATGGGGAGAGAGCGGGGCTGTGGGATTAGTTTGAGGATGGATACAGGACTATGTGGAGAGAACGACGCAGTGAGATTAGTTTGGGGATTGATACAGGACTATGGGGAGAGAGCGGGGCAGTGGGATTAGTTTGGGGATTGATACAGGGCTATGGGGAGAGAGCGGGGCAGTGGGATTAGTTTACGGATTGATACAGGACTATGGGGAGAGAGCGGGGCAGTGGGATTAGTTTGGGATTGATACAGGACTATGGGGAGAGAGCGGGGCAGTGGGATTAGTTTGGGAATTGATGCAGGATTATGGGGTGAGAGCGGGGCAGTGGGATGAGTTTGGAGATTGATAGAGGGCCATGGGAAGAGTGGGGCAGTGGGATTAATTTGGAGATTGATACAGGACTATGGGGAAAGAGCGTGGCAGTAGGATTCGTTCGGGAATTGATACAGGAGTATGGGGAGAGAGCGAGGCAGTTGGATTAGTTTGGGGATGGATACAGGACTATGAGGAGAGAGCGGGGCAGTGGGATTAGTTTGGGGATTGACACAGGAATATGGGGAGAGAGCGGGGCAGTGGGATTAGTTTGGGGATTGATACAGGACTATGGGGAGAGAGCGGGGCAGTGGCATTAGTTTGGGGATTGATACAGGACTGTGGGGAGAGAGCGGGGCAGTGGGATTAGTTTGGGGATTGATATAGGACTATGGGGAGTGAGCGGGGCAGTGAGATTAGTTTGGGGATTGATACAGGACTATGGGGAGAGAGCGTGGCAGTGGGATTAGTTTGGGGATTGATACAGGACTATGGGGTGAGAGCGGGGCAGTGGAATTAGTTTGGAGATTGATACAGGACGATGGGGAGAGAGCGGGGCAGTGGGATTAGTTTGGGGATTGATACAGGGCTATGGGGAGAGAGCGGGGCTGTGGGATTAGTTTGAGGATGGATACAGGACTATGTGGAGAGAACGACGCAGTGAGATTAGTTTGGGGATTGATACAGGACTATGGGGAGAGAGCGGGGCTGTGGGATTAGTTTGGGGATTGATACAGGTCTATGGGGAGAGAGCGGGGCAGTGGGATTAGTTTACGGATTGATACAGGACTATGGGGAGAGAGCGGGGCAGTGGGATTAGTTTGGGATTGATACAGGACTATGGGGAGAGAGCGGGGCAGTGGGATTAGTTTGGGAATTGATGCAGGATTATGGGGTGAGAGCGGGGCAGTGGGATGAGTTTGGAGATTGATAGAGGGCCATGGGAAGAGTGGGGCAGTGGGATTAATTTGGAGATTGATACAGGACTATGGGGAAAGAGCGTGGCAGTAGGATTCGTTCGGGAATTGATACAGGAGTATGGGGAGAGAGCGAGGCAGTTGGATTAGTTTGGGGATGGATACAGGACTATGAGGAGAGAGCGGGGCAGTGGGATTAGTTTGGGGATTGACACAGGAATATGGGGAGAGAGCGGGGCAGTGGGATTAGTTTGGGGATTGATACAGGACTATGGGGAGAGAGCGGGGCAGTGGCATTAGTTTGGGGATTGATACAGGACTGTGGGGAGAGAGCGGGGCAGTGGGATTAGTTTGGGGATTGATATAGGACTATGGGGAGAGAGCGGGGCAGTGGGATTAGTTTGGGGATTGATACAGGACTATGGGGAGAGAGCGGGGCAGTGGGATTAGTTTGGGAATTGATACAGGACTATGGGGAGAGAGCGGGGCAGTGGGATTAGTTTGGAGATTGATATAAGACTATGGGGAGAGAGCGGGGTAGTGGGAATAGTTTGGGGATGGATACAGACTATGGGGAGAGAGCGGGGCAGTGGGATTAGTTTGGGGCTGGATACAGGACTATGGGGAGAGAGCGGGGCCGTGGGATTAGTTTGTGGATTGATACAGGGCTATGGGGAGAGAGCGTGACAGTGGGATTAGTTTGGGGATTGATACAGGACTATGGGGAGAGAGCGGGGCAGTGGGATTAGTTTGGAGATTGATACAGGACGATGGGGAGTGAGCGGGGCAGTGAGATTAGTTTGGGGATTGACACAGGACTATGGGGAGAGAGCGAGGCAGTGGGATTAATTTGGGGATTGATACAGGACTATGGGGTGAGAGCGGGGCAGTGGAATTAGTTTGGAGATTGATACAGGACTATGGGGAGAGAGCGGGGCAGTGGGATTAGTTTGGGGATTGATACAGGGCTATGGGGAGAGAGCGGGGCAGTGGGATTAGTTTGAGGATTGATACAGGACTATGTGGAGAGAACGAGGCAGTGGGATTAGTTTGGGGATTGATACAGGACTATGGGGAGAGAGCGGGACAGTGGGATTAATTTGGGGATAGATACAGGACCATGGGGAGAGAGCGGGGCAGTGGGATTAGTTTGGGTGTTGATACAGGACTATGCGGAGAGAGCGAGGCAGTGGGATTAGTTTGTGGATTGATACAGGACTATGGGGAGAGAGCGGGGCAGTGGGATTAGTTTGGGGATTGATACAGGGCTATGTGGAGAGAGCGGGGCAGTGGGATTAGTTTGGGGATTGATACAGGACTGTGGGTAGAGAGCGGAGCTGTGGGATTAGTTTGGGGATTGAAACAGGGCTATGGGGAGAGAGCGGGGCAGTCGGATTAGTTTGGCGATTGATACAGGACTATAGTGAGAAACAGGGGCAGTGGGATTTGTTTACGGATTGATACAGGACTATGGGGAGAGAGCGGGGCAGTGGGATTAGTTTGGAGATTGATACAGGACGATGGGGAGAGAGCGGGGCAGTGGGATTAGTTTGGAGATTGATATAAGACTATGGGGAGAGAGCGGGGTAGTGGGAATAGTTTGGGGATGGATACAGACTATGGGGAGAGAGCGGGGCAGTGGGATTAGTTTGGGGCTGGATACAGGACTATGGGGAGAGAGCGGGTCCGTGGGATTAGTTTGTGGATTGATACAGGACTATGGGGAGAGAACGAGGCAGTGGGATTAGTTTGGGGATTGATACAGGACTATGGGGATAGAGCGGGGCAGTGGGATTAGTTTGGGAATTGATACAGAACTATGGGGAGAGAGCGGGGCAGTGGGATTAGTTTGGGGATTGATACAGGGCTATGGGGAGCGAGCGGGGCAGTGGGATTAGTTTGAGGATTGATACAGGACTATGGGGAGAGAACGAGGCAGTGGGATTAGTTTGGGGATTGATACAGGACTATGGGGAGAGAGAGGGGTAGTGGGATTAGTTTGGGGATTGGTACAGGGCTATGGGGTGAGAGCGGGGCAGTGGGATTAGTTGAGAGATTGATACAGGGCTATGGGGAGAGAGTGGGGCAGTGGGATTAGTGTGGGATTCATACAGGACGATGGGGAGAGAGCGATGCAGTGGGATTAGTTTGGGTATGGATACAGGACTATGGGGAGAGAGCGGGACAGTGGGATTAATTTGGGGATAGATACTGGACTATGGGGAGAGAGCGGGGCAGTGGGATTAGTTTGGGGATTGATACAGGACTATGGGGAGAGAGCGTGGCAGTGGGATTAGTTTGGGGATTGATACAGGACTATGGGGTGAGAGCGGGGCAGTGGAATTAGTTTGGAGATTGATACAGGACGATGGGGAGAGAGCGGGGCAGTGGGATTAGTTTGGGGATTGATACAGGGCTATGGGGAGAGCGGGGCTGTTGGATTAGTTTGAGGATGGATACAGGACTATGTGGAGAGAACGACGCAGTGAGATTAGTTTGGGGATTGATACAGGACTATGGGGAGAGAGCGGGGCAGTGGGATTAGTTTGGGGATTGATACAGGGCTATGGGGAGAGAGCGGGGCAGTGGGATTAGTTTGGGGATTGATACAGGACTGTGGGTAGAGAGCGGAGCAGTGGGATTAGTTTGGGGATTGATACAGGGCTATGTGGAGAGAGCGGGGCAGTGGGATTAGTTTGGGGATTGATACAGGACTATAGTGAGAAACAGGGGCAGTGGGATTAGTTTACGGATTGATACAGGACTATGGGGAGAGAGCGGGGCAGTGGGATTAGTTTGGGAATTGATACAGGATTATGGGGTGAGAGCGGGGCAGTGGGATGAGTTTGGAGATTGATAGAGGGCCATGGGAAGAGTGGGGCAGTGGGATTAATTTGGAGATTGATACAGGACTATGGGGAAAGAGCGTGGCAGTAGGATTCGTTCGGGAATTGATACAGGAGTATGGGGAGAGAGCGATGCAGTTGGATTAGTTTGGGGATGGATACAGGACTATGAGGAGAGAGCGGGGCAGTGGGATTAGTTTGGGGATTGACACAGGAATATGGGGAGAGAGCGGGGCAGTGGGATTAGTTTGGGGATTGATACAGGACTATGGGGAGAGTGCGGGGCAGTGGGATTAGTTTGGGGATTGATACAGGACTATGGGGAGAGAGCGGGGCAGTGGGATTAGTTTGGAGATTGATATAAGACTATGGGGAGAGAGCGGGGTAGTGGGAATAGTTTGGGGATGGATACAGACTATGGGGAGAGAGCGGGGCAGTGGGATTAGTTTGGGGCTGGATACAGGACTATGGGGAGAGAGCGGGGCCGTGGGATTAGTTTGTGGATTGATACAGGGCTATGGGGAGAGAGCGTGACAGTGGGATTAGTTTGGGGATTGATACAGGACTATGGGGAGAGAGCGGGGTAGTGGGATTAGTTTGGAGATTGATACAGGACGATGGGGAGTGAGCGGGGCAGTGAGATTAGTTTGGGGATTGACACAGGACTATGGGGAGAGAGCGAGGCAGTGGGATTAATTTGGGGATTGATACAGGACTATGGGGTGAGAGCGGGGCAGTGGAATTAGTTTGGAGATTGATACAGGACTATGGGGAGAGAGCGGGGCAGTGGGATTAGTTTGGGGATTGATACAGGGCTATGGGGAGAGAGCGGGGCAGTGGGATTAGTTTGAGGATTGATACAGGACTATGTTGAGAGAACGAGGCAGTGGGATTAGTTTGGGGATTGATACAGGACTATGGGGAGAGAGAGGGACAGTGGGATTAATTTGGGGATAGATACAGGACTATGGGGAGAGAGCGGGGCAGTGGGATTAGTTTGGGTGTTGATACAGGACTATGCGGAGAGAGCGAGGCAGTGGGATTAGTTTGTGGATTGATACAGGACTATGGGGAGAGAGCGGGGCAGTGGGATTAGTTTGGGGATTGATACAGGGCTATGGGGAGAGAGCGGGGCAGTGGGATTAGTTTGAGGATTGATACAGGACTATGTGGAGAGAACGAGGCAGTGGGATTAGTTTGGGGATTGATACAGGACTATGGGGAGAGAGAGGGACAGTGGGATTAATTTGGGGATAGATACAGGACTATGGGGAGAGAGCGGGGCAGTGGGATTAGTTTGGGTGTTGATACAGGACTATGCGGAGAGAGCGAGGCAGTGGGATTAGTTTGTGGATTGATACAGGACTATGGGGAGAGAGCGGGGCAGTGGGATTAGTTTGGGGATTGATACAGGGCTATGTGGAGAGAGCGGGGCAGTGGGATTAGTTTGGGGATTGATACAGGACTGTGGGTAGAGAGCGGAGCTGTGGGATTAGTTTGGGGATTGAAACAGGGCTATGGGGAGAGAGCGGGGCAGTCGGATTAGTTTGGCGATTGATACAGGACTATAGTGAGAAACAGGGGCAGTGGGATTTGTTTACGGATTGATACAGGACTATGGGGAGAGAGCGCGGCAGTGGGATTAGTTTGGAGATTGATACAGGACGATGGGGAGAGAGCGGGGCAGTGGGATTAGTTTGGAGATTGATATAAGACTATGGGGAGAGAGCGGGGTAGTGGGAATAGTTTGGGGATGGATACAGACTATGGGGAGAGAGCGGGGCAGTGGGATTAGTTTGGGGCTGGATACAGGACTATGGGGAGAGAGCGGGTCCGTGGGATTAGTTTGTGGATTGATACAGGACTATGGGGAGAGAACGAGGCAGTGGGATTAGTTTGGGGTTTGATACAGGACTATGGGAATAGAGCGGGGCAGTGGGATTAGTTTGGGAATTGATACAGAACTATGGGGAGAGAGCAGGGCAGTGGGATTAGTTTGGGGATTGAAATAGGGCTTTGGGGAGAGAGCGGGGCAGTGGGATTAGTTTGGGATTGATACAGGACTATGGGAAGAGGGCGGGGCAGTGGGATTAGTTTGGTGATTGATACAGGACTATGGGGAGAGAGCGTGACAGTGGGATTAGTTTGGGGATTGATACAGGACTATGGGGAGAGAGCGGAGCAGTGGGATTAGTTTGGAGATTGATACAGGACGATGGGGAGTGAGCGGGGCAGTGATATTAGTTTGGGGATTGATACAGGACTATGGGGAGAGAGCATGGCAGTGGGATTAATTTGGGGATTGATACAGGACTATGGGGTGAGAGCGGGGCAGTGGAATTAGTTTGGAGATTGCTACAGGACTATGGGGAGAGAGCGGGGCAGTGGGATTAGTTTGGGGATTGATACAGGGCTATGGGGAGAGAGCGGGGCAATGGGATTAGTTTGAGGATTGATACAGGACTATGTGGAGAGAACGAGGCAGTGGGATTAGTTTGGGGATTGAAACAGGACTATGGGAGAGAGCGGGACAGTGGGATTAATTTGGGGATAGATACAGGACTATGGGGAGAGAGCGGGGCAGTGGGATTAGTTTGGGTGTTGATACAGGACTATGCGGAGTGAGCGAGGCAGTGGGATTAGTTTGTGGATTGATACAGGACTATGGGGAGAGAGCGGGGCAGTGGGATTAGTTTGGGGATTGATACAGGGCTATGGGGAGAGAGCGGGGCAGTGGGATTAGTTTGGGGATTGACACAGGGCTATGGGGAGAGAGCGGGGCAGTCGGATTAGTTTGGCGATTGATACAGGACTATAGTGAGAAACAGGGGCAGTGGGATTTGTTTACGGATTGATACAGGACTATGGGGAGAGAGCGGGGCAGTGGGATTAGTTTGGGATTGATACAGGACTATGGGGAGAGAGCGGGGCAGTGGGATTAGTTTGGGAATTGATACAGGACTATGGGGTGAGAGCGGGGCAGTGGGATTAGTTTGGGGATTGATACAGGGCCATGGGAAGAGTGGGGCAGTGGGATTAATTTGGAGATTGATACAGGACTATGGGGAAAGAGCGTGGCAGTGGGATTCGTTCGGGAATTGATACAGGAGTATGGGGAGAGAGCGAGGCAGTTGGATTAGTTTGGGGATGGATACAGGACTATGAGGAGAGAGCGGGGCAGTGGGATTAGTTTGGGGATTGACACAGGAATATGGGGAGAGAGCGGGGCAGTGGGATTAGTTTGGGGATTGATACAGGACTATGGGGAGAGAGCGGGGCAGTGGGATTAGTTTGGGGATTGATATAGGACTATGGGGAGAGAGCGGGGCAGTGGGATTAGTTTGGGGATTGATACAGGACTATGGGGAGAGAGCGGGGCAGTGGGATTAGTTTGGAGATTGATATATGACTATGGGGAGAGAGCGGGGTGGTGGGAATAGTTTGGGGATGGATACAGACTATGGGGAGAGAGCGGGGCAGTGGGATTAGTTTGGGGCTGGATACAGGACTATGGGGAGAGAGCGGGGCAGTGGGATTAGTTTGTGGATTGATACAGGACTATGGGGAGAGAACGAGGCAGTGGGATTAGTTTGGGGATTGATACAGGACTATGGGGATAGAGCGGGGCAGTGGGATTAGTTTGGGAATTGATACAGAACTATGGGGAGAGAGCGGGGCAGAGGGATTAGTTTGGGGATTGATACAGGACTATGGGAAGAGAGCCGGGCAGTGGGATTAGTTTGGGGATTGATTCAGGGCTATGGGGAGAGAGCGGGGCAGTGGGATTAGTTTGGGGATTGATACAGGAGTATGGGGAGAGAGCGGGGCAGTGGGATTAGTTTGGGGATTGATACAGGGCTATGGGGAGAGAGCGGGGCAGTGGGATTAGTTTGGAGATTGATTCAGGACTATGGGGAGAGAGCGGCGCAGTGGGATTAGTTCTGGGATTGATACAGGGCTATGGGGTGAGAGCGGGGCAGTGGGACTAGTTTGGAGATTGATACAGGGCTATGGAGAGAGAGCGGGACAGTGGGATTAGTTTGGGGATTGAAACAGGGCTATGGGGAGAGAGCGGGTCAGTGGGATTAGTTTGGGATTGATACAGGACTATGGGGAGAGAGCGGGGCGGTGGGATTAGTTTGGGGATTGAGACAGGACTATGGGGAGAGAGCGGGGCAGTGGGATTAGTTTGGAGATTGATACAGGACTATGAGGAGAGAGAGGGGTAATGGGATTAGTTTGGGGATTGATACAGGACTATGGGGAGAGAGAGCGAGGCAGTGAGATTAGTTTGGGGATTGATACAGGACTATGGGGAGAGAGCGGGGCAGTGGGATTAGTTTGGAGATTGATACAGGGCTATGGGGAGAGAGCGGGGCAGTGGGATTAGTTTGGGGATTGATACAGGACTA